>NC_054399.1:8888662-9023662 GCF_017976425.1 Toxotes jaculatrix
ATTTCGACGCCTTACTATACTATGACGTTTTTTATGACATTTTGAGGTCGAAAAAAATTTTGACTTTTTTTGTCCGATTTTGACGCTTTACTATATTATGACGTTTTTTATGACTTTTGGAGGTCGAAAAAAATTTTGACTTTTTTTGTCCAATTTTGACGCCTTACTATACTATGACGTTTTTTATGACTTTTGGAGGTCGAAAAAATTTTTGACTTTTTTTGTCCGATTTTGACGCCTTACTATACTATGACGTTTTTTTATGACATTTTGAGGTCGAAAAAAATTTTGACTTTTTTTGTCCGAAAAAAACGCCTTACTATACTATGACGTTTTTTATGACATTTTGAGGTCGAAAAAAATTTTGACTTTTTTTGCCCGAAAAAAACGCCTTACTATACTATGACGTTTTTTATGACATTTTGAGGTCGAAAAAAATTTTTACTTTTTTTGTCCGATTTTGACGCCTTACTATACTATGACGTTTTTTATGACATTTTGAGGTAAAAAATTTTTTTGACTTTTTTTGCCCGAAAAAAACGCCTTACTATACTATGACGTTTTTTATGACATTTTGAGGTAAAAATTTTTTTGACTTTTTTTGCCTGAAAAAAACGCCTTACTATACTATGACGTTTTTTATGACATTTTGAGGTGGAAAAAAATTTTGACTTTTTTTGTCCGATTTTGACGCCTTACTATACTATGACGTTTTTTATGACATTTTGAGGTAAAAAATTTTTTTGACTTTTTTTGCCCGAAAAAAACGCTTTACTATACTATGACGTTTTTTATGACATTTTGAGGTCGAAAAAAATTTTGACTTTTTTTGTCCGATTTTGACGCCTTACTATACTATGACGTTTTTTATGACATTTTGAGGTAAAAAATTTTTTTGACTTTTTTTGCCCGAAAAAAACGCCTTACTATACTATGACGTTTTTTATGACATTTTGAGGTAAAAATTTTTTTGACTTTTTTTGCCTGAAAAAAACGCCTTACTATACTATGACGTTTTTTATGACATTTTGAGGTGGAAAAAAATTTTGACTTTTTTTGTCCGATTTTGACGCCTTACTATACTATGACGTTTTTTATGACATTTTGAGGTAAAAAATTTTTTTGACTTTTTTTGCCCGAAAAAAACGCTTTACTATACTATGACGTTTTTTATGACATTTTGAGGTCGAAAAAAATTTTGACTTTTTTTGTCCGATTTTGACGCCTTACTATACTATGACGTTTTTTATGACTTTTGGAGGTGGAAAATTTTTTTGACTTTTTTTGTCCGATTTTGACGCCTTACTATACTATGACGTTTTTTATGACATTTTGAGGTAAAAAAATTTTTTGACTTTTTTTGTCCAATTTCGACGCCTTACTATACTATGACGTTTTTTATGACATTTTGAGGTCGAAAAAAATTTTGACTTTTTTTGTCCGATTTTGACGCTTTACTATATTATGACGTTTTTTATGACTTTTGGAGGTCGAAAAAAATTTTGACTTTTTTTGTCCAATTTTGACGCCTTACTATACTATGACGTTTTTTTATGACATTTTGAGGTCGAAAAAAATTTTGACTTTTTTTGGCCGATTTTGACGCCTTACTATGCTATGGCGTTTTTTATGACATTTTGAGGTCAAAAAAAATGTTGACTTTTTTTGGCCGATTTTGACGCCTTACTATACTATGATGTTTTTTTATGACTTTTTGAGGTCAAAAAAACTTCCAGCTTTTTCCTTTAAAACAAATTTTAAACAAACAATTCTCAGGTGCCGTTGCAGGTTGTTTGTGGAGCCGGCTTTATATGAAATTCTTTTCTTCCAGACTCTACACTCTTCCTTTGTATTATCATTATAATTAAAATGGTTCCAGATTTTGCTTCTTTTCCTGGTGTCACTCATTTTCTTAATTATACCTTTCTAATGCGTCGCTGTTACACTCGCTACTGCGTAACTACCGCCCCTCCCCCCTCTACTCAGCGCAAACACAGGCCGCAAACAAATATTGACCAATCACGTGCAGCTTGAAGAAAAAAGAGAAAATGAAAAAAAAAAAAAAAAACTAAACAGCTCCTAATCAGGAGCCGGCTCGCGTCGTTCAAAGACCCGGCTCCAAGAGCCGTTTCATTCGTGACCGACACATCACTAGTTAACAGTTAATGCATGAAAACTGTCTTCTTTGTTGTAACGTGGGGAAACGGTACATAAGGGCACACAACAATTTAGTGCAGCCATTGGTGAGCGGTTGCGCTACTTGTCTGTAGTTTTCTGAACCAATACATTACAGCACAAACCAAAAGAAATACTCAAACAAGTATTTGGTAGGCCCGCCTCTGACAATCTCATACTACTCCTAACTTAGGGATAGGTTATGCTTTCTCTGCGCCACATTGAATCATTTCTTCTGGTTGAGAAAAGTTAGCGCTTTTTTCAGGGTGCCATGTTTTTTTGTTTTGTTCATATGAACCTCAACTAAAAAGCATCAAACGCTGAAAAAAACAACTGATAATTCTAAAATATCTACAGGTCAACTGACCTAAATGTTAGCTACATAGCTACTGCTATGTAAATAAAATATCTCTCTGTTAATGTAACTCGATCGCTGTTGTCTCTCACTCGCTGTCTTCCGCTGTCACTGTTAGATCACCAGAAGTTTTACTGGAAGTACTGGCCCACACGCTCAAGTTCTAATGTCGGCGGTCGCCATACTGTGCAAGGAGCGAATAGTTGTTATATTTGAGCCTAAACCAAAGTGGTGGCCAAACCGATGTCACCATACCATTAGCATGACCAAAAAGATCGATGCAGGAGACACCTGAAAGGATGAACAGAAGTTTGGTTTATTTATCACACATAGTATTTCTTGTACAGCACATGGGAAATGCATCAGGAGGGAAGACACAGTGCATTAAAAAAAAAGTTCCTTGGCTTTTTAAAAGAGAAACTAAACATGAGCTTGTAAAACAAAAACGGAGGGAAAAAAGTTTTTATATTGTTGAAACATACAAAGCACAGGCAGGGGAGAGGCATTACTGACAGTTAAAGAAGAGTATCAAATACAATGTCCCCAGATATTCACGCTATACCACCAAATGCATAGCCATTATACAGCATCATTCTGAGTAGTATACAAGCTTGTGTATGAGAATATCATTTAGGTTTGCCTGTGGCTGACAGGCAGAAAGGGAAAGAGACAGGCAAAGGCATTAAACTGTACAGATGATCTCTGACTCCTCGCTGGTACAGTAGCCATTGTAGAAGTCCCTCATAATTCTATCCTGCATTAGCACTGCAGCGAGAAACATGGACACATCTTGACTTTTTAAAGCTGAACTTAACTGCATACTGTAATGTAAGATTCATCCTTCTGTAAAACTATGAAAGTGAGACCATTAATTGTACCTATGGAATAAAATCTGATTTATCTCGTTCTCTCAGCATGAGTGGAGTTTCAGTTCAGCAAGCATGCAGTATAAGGTGGGACCTCTTTGATGGCTAAATCTGTATCGTCATGTTGCAGCCGATGCCTGCTGTACATTGACAACAGACTCAACAGAAATGTAGAATAATTACACAATAAGGACAGAAAACAGACTCAAGTACGTTCACTACCACTTTTGTAAAAGGGGAATAAAACAAAAACAACAAACAGTAGACAGAGGAACTTTTCTCCCAAATGGAGGTTCTGATTTTTTTCTCATCACATGGGTTTGCTGATGTTGTATGCCCTCTGCCTGTCACCACCACCAAGGATAAAAATAGAAAAAAATTTTTTTTTTTTGTATGTCTCCATGTGTGAGTGCATCCCTCTCTGTTTGCTTTCCCAAACCCGGAACGCAGTCATAGGCAACCCCAATACATAAACATATCATAAGACGAGCAATCACTATTCATAAAAAATACTGAAATAAATGAGTAATAAAAGAAAAGCTTGAAATGTGCCTTTTTTTTTTAAGTCTACACACTGGTGATGCATGTTCTACAAAAGCAGAGAGCTCTGATATACAGTTTGCCTGCCAGTTTGGAGTATGATACAGGGAGAAATGAAAAGAATCAGGTTTAGAGAAAAGGGTTTTGGGAAATATGTGTATTCACTTTCGTGCCTAGAATTAGTGTGATGAGAAGATACCACCCACATACCTGTATGCTAAACATGAAGCTCGCCAGCAGCTGGTTCACTAAGCTTAGCATGCAGATTGAAAACAGCTAAACTGGCTCCATCTGAAAGTGAAAAAAAAAGAAAATCCACCAACCAGCACCTCTAAAGCACACAGATTAAAATGTTATATTTTGTTGGTTGAATGACCCCACAAAAAGTAAACCCTAAAAAAGGCAAATCACAGTTTTACGGGGGGACTGTTTCTTGGTTAGAACCAGTAACTTTGTGGAGTCTCCTACGGTTGCCAGGCAACTGGTCCCAACCAAAATATGATTGGTTAATTTTACACTTAGGCATTTGTATGGAATAAACAAACAACCTATAATGTTGTGAGCTCAGATGAGCTGATAGGTGGAATTTATTACATTCATTTACCACTAGGCTAGCTCTTTCCCAGTCCTTATGCTAAACTAAATAAGCAGGCTGCTGGTGTTGCCTTTAGTCTTAGCATACACACATGTGAGTGGTATCAATCTTTTCATCTAAATCTCAGTAAGAAAGTGAATAAACATATTTCACAAAATGTGAAACTTTTCCTTTAAGGTGTTTAGCATCTCAATTAATAGCAATCAATAGCTTATCAAAGAAGATTTAGCCAGAACACTTTGAACACTAACGCATCAGCAGGCAGGCAGAGATGGCTCCGATAAACATGTAATCTCATCTGGTTTGTAAATGAAAACAGCAACTAGTTGCATAAAATTTGACAGGAATAGGATTAGTCGCTGCTTAGTTGGCTGCTGATGATAGCGTAATCGGGTGGTGTTAATTTGCCCTCTTGTCTGCCTTACAGTGAAGTTGCCATGCTGCTACTTCATCTAGCTGACAGTGCCTTTAATGAGAGTGAGTGCAGCGCCCGGTGTCAGGAGAACAATCCAGAGGAATTAGAGGGAACAGCTTGCCTGATGTTCTCTGTTTGTGTCTCTCGGCCCTGGGAGAATCCCATTGACTCCGCTGCTCATTAGATGCTGCCTTTGTCAGACCAAAATAAAATAGATATTAAGCAGTAAGATGGGGAGAGAGGCGATGAATGTTTAATTGGGTGCTCTGTGTGTTGTGTGTGTATTTCTTTCTTCCTACGATTACCTCAAGGGGGTGTATCCAAGTGTGTGTGTGTGTATTCTGGCTCAATGACGTGCACCTTGTATGTGTGTGAGCAGGTCTCCGTTTCATGTCAGTGTATGTGGATATCTGAAGCGCCCCCTCCCTCCATCTCAGAGCGTCATCGTTCCCTAGCTCCTGACACCTCTCGCTGGGGAGAGTGAGCTGCGGCGTCAGCCTCATTAAGGCTTCCACTGTCTGGCTAATGAATCGATTGTGTGGTATCAGTGCTCCTGGCTGGCGCTCCCACAGCGCTGCTCCGCGCCTCCTCTGGGGGCCTCCCTTCCACTGAGCTCTTAATCAGGAAACAGCCCTAATTACCCTGCCTCCCTCCTCCTCCTCCTTCTTCTCCTCTACCTCCTCTTCCTCCCTTTCATTTCTCTTCCTTCTCTTGCTCACACTCCTCCTTCTCGTCTTTCCCCTCCCGACTTTATCTTTATGCTCCACCGCCCTTTTCCTTTGTCCTTCTTATCTTGCTGTTTCTTTTCTGCCTCTCTCTCTCTCTCTATGCTATCATGCCTCATCCTTGGGCTAAAAGTGGAAGGCGGAGGAGGGGAAGGGGCATTTGGGAGCTTCCACAGTAGCTTATATCACAGCAAAAAGGGGGAGAGGGGTGATGTATTAGGGGTGAGGGTCAGGAGGACTCAAGAGGACTGAGACGGAGGTGCTGCTGCTGCTGCTGATGTAATGAGGACTGGGAGCAACTGGCAGGGCAACTGGATGTGCCTCCACCACCCCCCAAAATCCACCCCAATGTCTCCGTCCTGTCCCTTGCCATCTCGTCCCGGCCCTCAGTACACCACCTCATACACCGTGGCCTTCTTGTCCCCGGAGCCCGTCACTATGTACTTGTCGTCTGGGGAGACATCACAGCTCAGCACAGACGAGGACTCCTTGGACTGGGAGAAGGAGAGGGACATGGGCACAGACCCAGGAGAGCGAGGGAGACAGAGATATGTGATGATAGATGGATGGAGACAGATGGAGAGAAACAAACACAAAGAGAGAGACATTAGAAAAGATATGACTCATCACTTAATACTCAATCATACAAGACATATTTGCATTTCAAAACAGTTGGCAATTATTTCCAAAGAGACAACTCCACAGCTCAAGGATGCTGACTCATTCGTCTGCCTCAACGTGAGACACACTGCTCTCATTCTCTTTTTTCCTCTCTCTCTTTCTCTGGAGAGATGCAGCCTCATTAACTGCAGGTTTAAGCATCACTAGCATCACAGGTCTGATGGTCTGCATGAACTGGCAAAATGCTCAATCCTTCCTTTTTTCCTGGGTCTGAAAGTCAGACCTGGGCACCTAGCTTTAGATGATCTAAAGCGCCCTCTACTCCCCCTCCGCCTCCTCCTCCTCCTCCCCCACCTCTCCCTCTCACTGCTCCATCATCATTTATCTTCCTTTCTTCCCAGACTCTCCTCCTCCTCCTCCTCCTCTTAGGCTCTGCTTTCACTGTCCCCCTCTCATGTCAACTCCTCCTCCTCCTCCTTCTCTCTAAACTCCTCTCCCCTTCCCTCCCTCCTCCTGTGCTACAGGCACAGCAGGGCTGTCAATCATCAAGCCACTGGTGAGAGGCCATTTCACACCGGATCCCTCATACTACACCAAGATAGCAGGAGGGGGAGATGGGGGTGTTCAGGAGGGAGGGATGCAATGACAAGTCAAAAGATGAGTTTGGAAGGAAGGAAAGTAAAGCTTCAGAGACAGAGATGGAGAGGGAATAAGAGATAAAACAGAAACAGAGAAGAAAACTTGTCCTGAAACTCAGAGACTTAACACCCTCTAGCATTATGGTGTTTATGATGTGATTTCTTTTTTGTGTGTCTATGATATTTGCACTGTTTGCTTTGCTGAAAAAAAAAACTGTGCTTTTGTTTCAATTTTCAAGTTCTTCAATTCTCATTTTCCAATATATCTCAGTGTCAGACACTGAATGCCTGTCGCCGTTTTGCTAAAGTTTGGTGGACTCTGTAAACACCTGATGTATTTTTACAAATATTTTATAAATATTTGGTAGAACCACACCATCAAGACCAGTTAACACAAAAAAACTAATGTAACCAAATTATACACAACCAAATACTACTGGGGAGAAATTATTTATTTGTCCCTTAAAGGCACCTATACAATAACACCCTGTTTGGCAACAATAGCCAACAAAAGGATGAGGAAAACCTTGATGAAGTACAGATTTTGTGAACACAGCCTAGCTGTTGAAACAGGCAGATGAAGTCAAAACCTTTGTCTGGAGGCTTTCAAGACAGAGTTTCTATTCCTCATAACCAGCAATACATTATCAAAAAAGCTCTTCAGAATATGCACCTGTATGCCACAACCACAGGAAACTTATCAGACTACTTCTTTATTCTACTTTTTTATTTTCTGTCAATCTACAACAGTGTGCTCATATTGATTTACTATTACGTAGGACTAAGTAATAATTATTATTTAATTCTATTTAATTATTAATTAATCAATTAATCAAAAAATACCATTTTCAAACACCCAACAGATATAAACAAATTTCTTATTTTGTCTAACCAACATTCCAAAACCTAAAGACTTGTTTACTATCACATAAGACCAAAAAAGGAAGAAACTGAAATTTAAGATCTGGTGTTTTTGCTTGAATAATGACCAACAGGCAGAAGACAGAAGACACAGAAATGGCCAAAACAGAAACATGACCTCAGTTATTTGTTTTAGTTATTTGGTCCTATGTTGCACCTATACAACAGAAGCTGACAAAAAAAAAGTGGAAACGGCCTGATAATCGGCAAACGAGAGTAAACTTAATACATTTTGGAAATCAGAAACAGCTCTCTTGGCTGCTGAATATGTATCTGCATGACTCAACTGAAGAGAAAACCCATGAGAGAAACTCTGTTCTCCTTTGTCCTCGTGTTTTCTGTTCATCTATATATGTCTATATTATTTTGACTATTTAAGATATTTGTCATCTTGTGACTTTAATTGTTTCTTCTTATTAAAATACATTATATTGTATTCAGTAATATAAAACACCCATGCCAATAAAGCTTATTTGATAAAAATGACAAAGAAAAAGAGAAAGAGAGCAGCATGCTATGGACCAGTTAAAGGGTTGGAGAGAAGAAGACAAGAGAAGAACAAAGTGAAAGGGTAGTCTAAAAAAAAGGATTACAAAATATGAAAGGTCAGAAAGAGAGGACAGGGGAAAACATAAAGGCAAGGACAGAGAAAAAAGCAAGGGTAGAGGTACAGAAAGATTAGTATAGAAAGATAAAAATGAGTAAGTAGAGAGAGGCAGGGAGGACAACAATAAACAGAGGCAAGAAGAGAGAGAAAGATAAAATGAGAGTAGATGGAACAAGAGAGGAGCAGGGGGTTACAGAGAGGCAAGGAGACAGAAACTGGAAAGGACAGTGGCAAACCAGAAAAGAGGAAGAAGAAAGAGAGCAGCTCTGTATAACACAGTGACAGGAGGGAGCTGTTTGGCAGGACACACGTTCAGCATTTGGATAACAAAGCAGATAGCCAGCATTCTTCTTTTGGTCCACGGGGACAGACAGGAGCCGCCAACCCTGCTGCCCACTGTATCTTACAGAAGTATGACAGCCACACTGCCTCACACACGCACACACAGAACACTCATCTTAAATGCTCATCTTACACTCATCTTCATCTCCCCTCACTAGTTTCATTCACACCCAAACAAACTGGCTCAGCTAAAAATACTGCATCCCTGCATATTCATGTTTCAGCAGTTGCTCAAATGAAGCAATTGAACACGATGGAATTATTACATTTGTTCTGTTTTGTGTGCGTGTGTGTATCTGGCAGCCTGCACTCTGATAAACCTCCATAAGTCACCTTGGATCAACAAATCTGGAGTTCAGAAACCCCTCATCTTTTTCTATCTTTTGCCTTGAGGGGTCTGGGTGTATGTGTTTGTGTACTTGTACATCTATCTTTGTGAGGACCAAAAAGACAGACCTCACAGAGTGAGGACATTTTGGGAAAGTGAGGACATTTTGGTCGGTCCTCACAATTTTAAAGGGCTGTCTGAAGGTTAACCGGACCTACTTGGTTTTAGGGCTCAGATTAAAATTGGGTTTAGGTTAGGGTTTGGTATTCAGTTTTGATGGTTAAGGTTAGGGTAAAGGGCAAGGGAATGCATTATGTCAATGAATGTCCTCACAAATACAGATGTACAACGTGTGTGTGTGGTGTGTAGAGGAAGATAGGCTCTTCCTCTACACACCACACACACTCTATAAGATATATATGTATATATATATATATATATATATACACACACACACACACTTTTCTCTCACCTGAAAAATACTAGCTCCATATGGCGTCCTCCATGCATTCAACAGATTGTCTTTCCCTGTGCTCACAAACCACTTGCCTGAAATAACAGACACACAACACCACAGGTTAAACAAAGGAAAAGGGGAGAAGCAGGCACAATACGCTGCACATCAACTGCATAACAATAGCGTGAAGAGTACCGATAAGTGTGTGTCAATAATAGCAAGTATGTCAGAAACGTTTAGGAACCAGTCCAAGTTGGTCTGTGTGTGTTTGTGCTTCCATACCGCAGTAGGCAAACTTGAGTGAGAGAACGCAGCTCTCGTGGAGGTGCAGCTGGTACTTGTCGGGTTTGGAGACGTGCAGGACTTCCACGTTACTGCTCTCCATTCCCACAGCCAGCCACTCGCCTGTCGGACAGTAGCCCAGAGAGAAGATCTGGAGACGGAAAGGGAAGGAAGAAGGGAATCAAAGTAGGGAGGAAGAAGGTAGAAAGTGAAATGAGAGAAGAAAAAAAACACAGGAGTAGGAGGAATGGTGGACAGAACATAAAGAAGCAGGGGTGTGGAAATGAAAACAAAGGTGGAGTGAGAGATGATGTGAGGAAATGGGGGATGAGGGAGGAAAGAAGATAAGGGCGATGAAAGAAGGAGAACAATGGACAGACATAGGGAGGATAGATGAAGGAATTAAGTAGGAATGATGGAATGTAAGATAAGGAAAAGATAGATATAAAAGATGAAATATGGTAAAAAAAAAAAGGGAGTAAGGAAAGAGTGGAATGACATAATAGAGGTAAATATAGAGTGAATTAATAAACAGAGACATTGGGAAAGAACGAGAGAGAACAGCAAGAGAGAGAGGAGAGAGAGAGAGGGAAAGTGGTAGATGGAAAGAGACGGCAAGCGAGAGAGAAAGTCATTACACGGTGGATCGAAACTCATCTGACAACAGTGGTCAACTCCATAGCTCTGTTGTGACAGTGAAGAGTGAATGAGAGACAGTGTGTGTGTGTATATGTGTGTGCCTGTAAATCTATAAAGTGAAATCATGCTGGTGTTTGTATATGTCTTTCTGCTGGTGTGTACTAGTGCCAATACCTGCAAGGTGAAGTCATGGCAACTGTGTTTGTACATGAGCGCAAGTTTACTTGTGAGGTGAACCCTGTCTCAGATTTTGTGTGTATGTGTTGTGAGTCGATGATCCTGTAATGTGCTGAGCCTGCATGTACCTTTAAAAAAAACAAACTAAATTCATATCTGCATGTGTTTATGTGTATATATAGTGTTAGATGTTGATGTGTTGATGTACGTCGGACAGTGCGTGCACTGCTGTGTGTACCTGAGAGGTGAAGTCATGTTGCTGGAGTTGGCGTCCCTCTCGGAGGTCCCAACAGCGGACTGTGTTGTCCAGCCCTCCCGTCCACAGCTTGGTGCCATCGTTGGAGATGTCGATGCAGCTCGCTCCATCTGTGTGGCCCTGGAACTGTCTGCAGGGAGGAGACACATGACAGATTCAGAGATAAACGCACACACCTGCACACAGACTCACTGTGTGTTTCCTTACACACTTGGAGATGTCAGACCAAATATATTTTAATCTTTCCCTCCCTGTGGCCCCTATTGCCCTCACCCCACCAACATCTAAGTCTTTTTTCCCCAACCTTCTGCCTTACCATAGTCTTCCCTCCACTTCTCTTTCTTTCTTTTAGTCCTACCTTGCTGCCAAAATCTGGCTCTTTTATCCCATCCATATCCCCTATGGCAAGCTCAGCCACCCCCTCTTGTTACCTAACCGAGGGGCTAGCTATGGAGGCCCGAGACTCCAAAGACTCCCCCCCGCCTCTTTCTTCTTCCATATTTTACTGCCTTTCCTCTATTTTCATCTCTTTCTGAAGTGTTTCCACATTCTCTAGCCTTTCTTCCGCTCTGTGGTCTCTCCCGAAAACAATCTATTTGTGTAGGGAGGATGCCAAATTTTTATGTTCTTTTTCTCCTTCCACTGTCCTCTCCTCTCTGTCCTCTCCTACCTGACCAGCGTCTGGTTGTGAAGGTCCCAGACGACGATGTTGCCGTCGCTGCAGCAGGAGAAGCAGACCTTGTTGTCAGGGGAGATGGCCAGAGCGTAGCAGGCGGGAGCAGACGATGTCAGCTCCGCCTTGATGCGAGGAGTGGGTGTGGCCAAATCCCAGATTGACAGCGTGCTGGCCTCTCCGCCCACGATCAAGGTTCGCCCGTCAGGGAGAATTTTACAGGAGCGGATGTAGTTATCCCTGTTCTGATTGAACAAGATAAGAGAGCCAGTTAGATTATAGCTGTTGTAAGTGTATTAAGGAAAAAAAACTGTATGAGGCTTCATGGGACAGATGATAGTATAATAGCTGGGTTTCAGTCACATGATCATGATGACGCACGTAGGCGGAGTGATTTCACACGGATGGCAGGAAGTTACATGTCAAAGCCAATGGAGGAAATATTAGCAGAGTGCGTATTGTACGGGTTTAGATCGAGACGGAGGTACACATAATTAATCAAACAATATGTTGGACATGACCCGTACCACATGAAGATGAGCGAGATTTCAACGGACGTTAAAGATTTGCCGACAATCGAGGCTGCTGAGATCACCAATTATCTCATACTTCAGATCTCTTATTATACAAAACAGGAAATGAAAGCCTACAAAAGCCTTGAGGCATATAACTTTTTAGTTAGCGAGTGGGTCCATGACCTTGTTACCAAACGGCTCCAAGGCGATTATCGTTTGGTCTTCGCCAGGGTGAGTGTTTATTCTTATACTTATGTATAGCTAGCAGCTAGCAATAGTGGCTATAATGTCATCAAACACATCTTACAGGGATACAAGGGGGTTTATTTGTCAATTACATAGAAATACTAATGTATGACATGACAGCGAAATAGCATTTGGACTACTGAGTCAACGTCCCCTAAAACGCTAGGGCAGCCTAAAAAGTCCCAATGAAGTCCATATTAGACTACCGGCAACTTCATAATTATTACTATGTAAATGAGCATTAAGCAACAACCTAATGATATAAACACAGCCACAAAAACCAAGTTAGCTAGCTAACATACCTTTGACAAAGTGGTCACTGCAGACACGGGCATTAGCAGACTGCTCCTCCCGACCGCAGACGTAGGTTTAAGATCCACCTTTTACGGCGTTGTTCTGTAAGTTTTTTATATTTCTCACCTTTGTGGGTGACTACTTTTGGTACCCTATAATAAGCTGTTTTCTTTTTCTCTATTGGGACTATTTGAGCACCGGTAAACTACACAAAACATAGGCATTTTCCACACGGTAGATTCTCAGTGTGTCAGTCAGCTAACGGCTGAAACACTTCCTGCCCTCCATCTGAATTTGGCGGCCTCACGCCGTTGTGTCGTGACATCACGTGAAACCCACCTATTGGGGACATTCCGGAAATTAATGTGATGAGATTGTTGATGATGCTGATGTTGTTATCAGAATTGAGGAGGAAAGACGTCACATTCAATAAAACCAAATGAGTTTAGTAAATATACTGTAGATACACGTTTGTTTGCCTGATATGTGAATGTCTGTCAGTGCTCCAATCTCTATTTTTCCTTCCTCACCAGGCAGTCCAGCTGGGCCATGGGGCTCTTGCTCCCCGGCTGGCTGATGTCCCACACCTTGACGCAGCCCTTTCCTCCAGTGTAGACGTGGCGCGTGGAGGTGCTGATGGTGACCGCACACACCACCTCTCCATGGCTCAGGGTGTGAATCTGACGGGCGTGGCGAGGAATTCCTGGGCCCAGCAGGGCGTCAGGGGGAAAGGGCACGGGCTGCATCTGGCCGTCTGCGCTGACATGGAACGAGTAGGCGCTGGAGAGAAGAGAGGTAGAAGGGAATAATAAAAATAAAAAAATAAAAAAATAAATCAATACTTCAGAACTATAGAGCCAAAGAAAAATAAATAACAAAAATAATAATAAATAATAAAAATAAAGACAGAAGTTTGACTAGTGGGTATTGTAAAGAGAGAATGAAGAACCGGAAAATGGGCTAAAGGCAAGTAGGACAAGAAATGAATCAATAAATATGTGAGTGAAGACCTACAGGTAAACACAAATAGCGCAGAAACAACCACACATGTCAAGTGTGCAAGTTGTGAAGTCTGGCATCACCATAACGGCCTTGAAACTTCAGCAATATTTGCCTGAATTCTCGTTATTACTTGGCTCACTGTAGCTGCGGGCAAAAATGCATAATGGCAGATTGTATTACAGGGCAGAGTCAGTGTGGCATTGCTAATGGCTGATCAATACTGTAGCGGTTGGAAGCCAAGGCTGTTTTATGATTTCAAATTAGCACTGTGAGAATGAATTGCTACTCTGCAACAAATGACAAAAACAACACTATTCTTCAGTCAGCAAAGGCCAGAGAATATGAGCAAGCGTGTTGGAGTATGTGCTCTGAACACTATCTACAGTATTCAGGGCTTTCATGTGTTAGACAGAGTTAATGTGGAACACTAAAAAGTCCTGAGTATATAAAAAAACAAAAAACACTAATTTGGATTCCTATCCAATCCAAAGATTTTTGAATTATCACTGAGATAGCTTTGACAAAAGTATGTGCAATCATTTGTATCTAACTATTTTCTTAGACTGGCATGATTATCCTGTACAGCTGTCACATATTTCTTTTTTAATCATTATTAAGATAAAAGATGATAAAATGTTTAACTGCCCTGTGTAACAGGGGAATATACTGCAAGCACCCACACTAGGTATATCCACAGTAATGGTAGTAAGAGGCTATTTAAAGATCCATCTACCAAAGATACATGTAGATATCCAATTTTCATTTCAGAACTGAATATGGACAGTGAGAAAATGGGTGCTTTACTTGGTATTTAAAGAATAGCAGGTCCCGCAAGCCCCCAGTAATAGAAAGTAGAACTTAATCTGTGTATATGTATGTGTTATATTGGTAAAAACTCACGGCTTTCCACCAGAGGAGCCAGGCAGAGAGGAGGGCAGCCCTGATGCTCTCAGGTGAGACCGAGAGTCATAAGCCACCTGGTGGTAACAAAAGAGTGGACAAACAATCAGCAGCTTGACAAGGACTAAGTAAAGCTAATTGCCATCAAAAACATTCTACTTCAAAGCAGGATTAAAACAGTGGAGTGAGCAAAATAAAGCAAAAGTCTGTAGTGTAGCGCAGGGTAGCTGTGCTGAAGTGTGCGAGTGTGTTGACACTGATATGTGATGTTGTGAGCATAGTGCCTTTCCCTAGACTGATGACAGGGTGGTGAACAGGCCACTGCGGAGAACATCCTGCCTTAAGGTTGAGTTATGTGGAAGTCTTGTGGGAGTTTACGTGCTGAGGCTACATACTGTAGCTACATTAACAGTCCCACTACAGCTGACAGGCACATCAACAAAACATGTAACTACATGTTGGAGCTATGTAGGCCACAGGTGAACATGAATACTGTGATTGGACTATTGGGGCTACTTTGCATTTGCATACATATTTCTGATGGTGGATGTGTGTACTGACACCAAAGAGCACGCAGAGGAAAAGGCTAGTAGTACTAGTTGTGCAGGCTAGCATTCTGTGGTCCAGATTAGCCATTTCAATTTCAAAACTTTCCTCTCTATGACTGTCACTCCTTATCAAAGTGAATCAGAGAATGTAAACACGATAACTTTGAGTGTATAATGAATGAACAACACTACCTGATAACACAGAACACATTCATCTAGTTTTGAGGCTGTGCTATGACAGTCAGAAGGTTAGTCCTGATACTGAACTATAAATCAAACCTTGACAGAGAAGAATAATTTGGCCTTCACTCACCATGGGGCTTCGGGAGTAGGCGCTGGCCGCTGCGCTGATTTGTGGGGAGAGAGTTAGAGCCCCACCAAAACCTCCTGGGCTGGCCAGCTCCCCATTCAGTCCTGCGTGGGACACCACGCCAAAATGAGCCGGGTATGACCCGGGGGGCACAGACATGGGACTGCGGAGAGCTGGGAAGGGAGGGAAAGAGGCAGGAGGGATTGAAGGATGGAAAGAAAGAGGGGGAACGATACATAGTACACAAGCACAAACACAGTCACAGGGGCCTGAGAACAATGGATAACTTTTTCTTTTATTAGACTCTATTTGTTTATACATGATCAAAGTGTCAGAACAGGGAGCTGTCAAGTACAACAATGGTCTTCAGCAGATAGAAGAGGAGATGGCAGTTAAGAGCCTTGCTCAAGAGTACAATATTAGGGGTGAGTTAGGGGGACCCCACTTTTTTCTTATGGTTTCAAATACATGAGGAAATGGAAAAACTGAGGGTCAGGAGGATATGTGGGATGAGGGGCAGAGGCCAACTGGGTGCAAATCCAACCAAAATCATGACAGTCTAATTCAAGGAGCTATTTGGCATAACTGTGCAGGTATCCTTTAGTGTAAAGTTATTTGTACTCTGGTCTGGAAGCAAAATTAGAAAGTAAATTTCAAGTAATGAGTAATATGACTGCTTTTTTTACTGCATGATGAGAAATCGTATTACAATTTTAGATAAATACTTTATCATTACTAATACAACATTCACGTTCTACTCTTAAAATTTCATCTAACTTGTGTAAACAGTCTCACCAAGGGGGTCTGCACTGGTTGGTGCTTTGCTGACCAGACGAAGGCAGGAGGTGCTGGGACCAGGAGCTCCTGGTCCTCCAGGGGTAAGGGCCTCACGGTGGGACGGGGACGGGGTGCCAGACTTAGACAGTGGAGACTGGGACTTATCCATCTGTGGAGAAGTCAAATAAGAAATATGACAAATCTAACATGTGGCTAATAGGTAATGATGCTCAAGCCTTCCCTTATTATATGAACCTCCAGAATCCCAGGTGGCCGCATTTTAACCAGTCTCATTGAAAAGAGAAAAAAAATATTGTTTACAGCATTGGTGCAGCTTTTGCAACAAATTTAAATGTTTTTATTCCCAGTTAAACATCATAAGCGATGGCATAATATCTAACAGGAATGGGGTTCCTATAGACAACCTAAGTGCATGAAATGGAAAAGAATTAAAACTTTAACAACAAAAAAGTCTAAAACTCTTCAGTCTTATATAAGATACTGAAAATAACAATATGTTAGCATAAAGGAAAATCAGGTACACATTCCCAGTCAGCAAGATGTTCTGCAGTTCCCTAAATTGCTATCTATCTTACCTGTGCAGGATCCTTGGCCTTGCCTGGGGTGGGACTGTGGGGGTTAGGGGTAGAAGGGGCCTCTCCTGTGCTTGAGGAGCCCGGGAGCTCTTTCCTTAGGGTAGGAGCCCGGTCTAACCCGTTGCCGTGGGGGGAGTGAGGAGGGCTGCCTGCAGGAGAGTTGGGCTCCTGAATGACAAAGACAGATGAACAAATGATTTAAAGTTCTACCCAGAGAGGAAAATAGTAGTAATTTTTATCTTTTCAGCCTCTGAAGGTCACACAATGCTTCAACTATTTTGTTGCTCTATTTGAGTCTTGGCCCTCAGGGCGCTGAATTCAGGGCCAAGCACATTTTACAGGTTTTCATCACTTTGATGTTTTTTCTCTATAAAGAAGCGATCCTCGTCCTTAAAGATGCATTCTGCAGCTTTTTTAGCGATATTTTTGATAATCAGCCATTTTACCTTTGTGTTTTTGCACTGCACCACACATTTCCAGTAGATTACTTTGTCAAATGAACACCATATTACTACTGTTTTCCTTGCAATCAATGCAACAAAAGATGAAATGACTGTTGCGATAACTTTCTGGAGTTGGAAAGTCTTTCCTGATAATATTACAACATGCAGTGTTGTAATATTATCAGTCATTGTCAGTGTTGCTGACGGATAAACCTTCACAGTTACTTCTCTATAATTCCAACTAAACTTCCTGGATTGTATTTGATCGTCTCACCGGTCCCTGAAACACCACACACCGACCAATGAAGGGCTGTTTTCTATCTTTTTTTCTGTATTTTTTTCTTTTATATTCTATTTTAAGCTAAAAAAAAAAAAAAAAAAAAACTGCCGTAGCTCCTGCGAGAAGCACAGACACATTGCTTCCTGTCTGCCAGCATGTATAAAAGCTTCCATAAGCTAGGCAAAGTTTGTTGGGTAAAAGCAGTTGGATGAAGAGTTTCAAAATACACTTACTTACAGGAAAATGCCGCAGATTCTTACTTAATGGATACAACATAACCTCTAGTGTCACAGTCTGTATTGTGATTTGTGAAAGGACTCATGGCTCAGATTTCAGGGAATATTACATGAAACAGCAGACTGTCACTGTTGCTGGTACAGTAGTGTATGGACCTGGAGATAATGTTGCTGTTACAGCCGCTTTCATCACTGGAGCCACAGCTTCCACTGTTGAGCCAGCGCTGCCTCCCCCAGAACGGAGTGCTGGAGTAAGCACTTCTCACTGGGTCACAGCGATCAGCACAGACATTTTAGTGCTTATATATACATACACACACACACACACACACACACACACACACACACACACACACACACACACACACACACACACACACACACACACACACACAACACAAACACAAACACACAAGAACATCCACTCACCCACACACGCAAAGAGAAACGCAGACATACACACACACAGGTTTGCAAGTGCATGTGCATTCCATTTCAAACACACATACACATGTGCACGCACACACACAAACCTCATTCACCAGAGAACTTCCCTCCCCTATTTCTGCCATTACCCACATTTGTCACATATTTTTCCTTTTCTGCTTTTGTACCAGTTTCCAAATCACACAAGAGACCGGTTCCGCTTTTGTGTGCAATATCAAAATACAGAAGGCTTAGATAAAACATATTTTGGTACACTGCGTGAAGTATTTAAAGAACTAAAATATTCCAGGGGCATAAACGGCTTTGCATATATTAAATGAAGCAGACTGCAGTTATCTAATGAGAGAAGGGAGGAGAAAAGGAGGAGGTGGAGTGGGGTGAGAGGAGTCGGAAAGAAGGGGTGAAAGGAAACAAACTGGCAGAGAGATGGAAGAACAGAGGCTTCAAGAGGTTCAAGAGAGAACAAAAATGTACACAGATGAGGCAGATGAGAAGAGACAGGTGAAGACCAAGTATTTGTGAGTGTGTGTGTGTGTGTGTTTGGACAGACACAGTTCACAAGAAGAGAACACAAACAGTGGCGCCTGATAATGAGCTTACACAGGAGCTCTTCCTATTTACAAGGAAACTGCTGCAGAAAGCTGAACTAGCTACATACCTGCTGACTCGTTTCACATCTCACAAATCCCCACAAACTACACACATACATGCACACGCACACACACACGCATACGCACATACACACACCAAGGTTATTATAGGTGGATGATATTAAAATAAGCAAGATAAACAAAAACTAAAACACAATGTGGTGTGTGTGTGTGTTTGTGCATGAGAGCAGAGATGAAATGATTACTCAATTATTTCATTTATAGACTGTGAGAAAATTAGGCTAATCTGCAACTATTATGATAATCAAGCATTTGCTTAAGCATTTTTTCAAGCAAAATGCCGAAGTTTCAGCTTCTCAAATATGAAATGTGTTTCTTTGTCTTTGATGTAAAAAAAAAAACACTTGGTAAATTCATCATTAATGCAAATAACTGTTAATTTCATTTTGTACATATAAACTAAAAGAGGAATCACGGCCTTCAAACTACCTAACATAAATAAATAATCAAGCATCAAATTATGATATATTCTATTATGTCTTCTAGTACAGTAAGACCATGCCTACTGCCAATTACATGTACTTGTAGCTTTCTCTAAAACACAGCCAGGTGAATAGTGAGGCATTTTCTTTAACTACAGCTGTTTTGTCGTTTTACCCATATTACCCATTTGTCTCTGTTGTTGTTTTTTTTTTTTTTGCTTTCATACCAGTTTCCAAATCCCACAAGAGACCAGTCCTGCCTTTGTGTGCAATGTCAAACTACTGAGTAAAAAAAAAAAAGAGCAAAAATATACCAAAAAGAGAGCCAATCTCTTCCAAAAAAATACCAAGGACACTAAAATGAAATATATTTGTGAAAAAAAAAATCAAACTAAATTCAATTAAAAACTTAAAACATTTGCACAGACAATGTAAAATTGAACTATCGACAGCCAGGGTTATGCAGAAGACACAGGGTGGTTCCAAGCTGTGCCAAGCACATCTATAGTTATTCCCGCAAGCAGCGCTGGTCCTCCCAATGTTGGATTCATGCTTTATTCATGTGGGGCTGCAGCATGGTGTCAGAGAGCTTCTGTTGGATAAAGGCTGCTTGTAACTTGTGGCTTTGTGAGGAAATCAAAGAATTTTTTGTAACAAGATGTACAGCTCTTGCACAAGCACGTAGCTGTGAGGAGATGTGGGGTGGAGAGAGAGTGAAGTGTGAGTTCTGTGAGTGAATTAGATATTTTCCATAGTGGAAATGGAAAATTGTTAGTAAACATTGGTAGCGAAGGTGGAATATTTTGAAGAGGTCAGAAAAAAAATATTTTTGTGATGAGGAATTTTTTTTCTGTGAGTTGTATGACACAAACTCTGCCATTAATCAACGATTAGACAGAAAGCAACTTTCTCTGTTGCTCCACTTTACTGACTGATCATGGGAAACCAGGATTATAACAAAATCTGGCTTAACTTTTACTAATAACAAACCATTTGTGGTTTTTATTTCAAGTGGTGTAGATTGACAGCTTTGCTTGATTAGAAATTGAAGAAAACAACCCCTGGCAGTTAAAAAATATACATGTTTAATTTTCATCTTTAAGGCAAATTTTTGTCATCCACAGTGAATTGTCAGTCATGACCAGACATCCATGTTATTCTTTAAATACTTCAAAGATGAAGATGTTCACCTAATACACCTTAGCGGCATATGCTAAGGTGTTAACAAGTTGCTTATTCACACATTGGCAGATATGGAGCAACACTGGCTCCAATTTGGAGTCATGTTTCTGATAATTCTCTGTGGGTTCATCACAATGAGCGTCTCCTTCCACATACATGTATTCATGTGATCCATTCTTAATATAAATTTATCGATTATAGCCACTTTAAGCATGAGGATGTCAAAGATCATTTAAATTATAGACAGGCAGGTTACCTCATTGGAGACATCCACCACAAGATTGTCTTCACTCTTGTCTCCATCACTGTCCTGAGGAGCGAATAAGACATAAGAAGGGTAAAATCTCAGTATTCATTATGATAAGGTAGCTGTTTTTCCTCCGTCACCCATACAGATGTATAGTCTACTGTATGTGTACATAAAGAACTTTAATAATAAAGGTGGAAACACAGACAGACACACAAGTACACACAGGTCGATATATCAATATCACTGGCTACTCTTTGCTTCCTTCCACTGTCTGTCCGCCATGCAACATTTAACACAGATATACTGTATACCATATGCAGGATTCTTACCAACCATCTCCCTCATACAGAAACTATTTCGATCTGTGTCTCTCTTGTTCACACGCACACACAAACACTTAGATACACACAGACACACACGGTTGCTCTTTCTTCATCCATGACACATTTTTTCTCTTCGTCTAGCCATCTCTCCGTATCTCCCTCTTTCTCTCTCTCCTTTTTTTTTTTTCTGGGGTGAGAACGATGGCACTTAGTCACCATGGCAACAGCGCTTTGATGTGATCATGGCCTGATATTCCTATTGACATCAGTGTGGAGTGACATCAGTACCTAATTATACAGAGCCAAAACAGGGCTATGTCTACAGCCTATTCCTAGAACAAAAATACAGAAACAGACAGCGAGGGAGACATAGTGAGAGAGGAATGTTAAGGGGAGAGAGAAAAAGGTATAAAAAGAGGAAGAGGAAGACATTTAGAACTGGGAAATGGACTAAAAATGAAAAGAAAACAGGGAGAAGACAGAGAGTGAGAGGGAGAAGTAGAGAAACTGAGAGACGGTGATAAAGAGACAGAGAGAGATATAGAAGAGCTAAAGGCAAACGGAGAGAAATGGGAGCTGTAATGTGGCTCGACAGACAGAAAAAGAGGAAAAAAACATTCAGAAAGGGGAAAGTATCTGTGCTTGTTCTTGCTGTGAACTAATGGGAAGATTTGGACTGTTGTTGTTGATGCCAAACTGATTTAGCTGGAGGCCGTCTTGCACAGACAGACTCCCAGTGTCAATCAATCCTCCAGACTGCAAACACAAAGCCATCTAATTCATTACAGCTATCTGCCTTGGCCGTCTCTCTTCTGGCATTACATTGCCTCTGGCTCCCTGCTCTTCTCCATTGGACCCATCCAAACCAAACAAGACTCTAATTGGCCACAGGTCCCTGACCCTCGTGTGGCCTATAATGTCACAGGCGATCTCACATGTACACAAGCACACACACGACCACATAGACACAAATGCACTATGTGACATCTTTAGTGTGTATATATGAATTTCTGTGAGCTGTCTTGTAAAAAGAATGCATGCATGTTTAAATTATTCTTAGTTATTCATTCATCATCTTTATGCTTATTTTTCTTTTGGTGTCATATACACGCTGCTGCATCTGCTCAGTTTTCTGACAGGAATCCTTTAAGGCTCAGCTTATCTCATCTTATTAGGACAAGGGCACAAACACATACATAGGAGTGTGGTGGCAGAGGATCTTTGTCATCACAGCGCCTCCTCTTGGCCTCGGCTCCTCCCTGCGAGGAGGAATAGCCTCCTGATGGGCCCTGGCGCTCCTCAGCGGGTTGACTGTCTGTTGATGACACTGACTTACTCTGGAGAAAGACAGGGACACAAATAAAAGTATGAACACACAATTCTCAAGCTATTGCAGCAAACACAGGAGACAAAAGTTTGGGATCTGAGTTTTACACAGAAATGTAAAAACAAATCATTAAACCCATGTTTTTATAATCCCAGCATTTCACTAACACATAAAACACACCCACTTCTGTCACTGCACAAGTCACGATGTGAAGAAACACACATACACAATCCCTCTGTAGAGAAGGAAAACGACACTGGACACAATCACATACATTTAACAAAAAGTCCCATAAAAACACACATGATAATACACACATACACACACACCAGCTTACGGTAAATATAGCAGACGTAAGCACAGGTTAAGACGTAGCCATAGAAGCACACAGGACAGCCTATAAAGTTAATTAGTGCGCTTCCCTCGACACACTGGTCCTCATGTAAAATATGACTCTCATTATTAGGCAATAAAGCTGTGCAGGCATGTTTACAGTACACCCTGGCCTGGTGCTCAGGACTCACAAAAGCCGATCAAAGCACTGTGTTGTTTTTGTGGTGGGGCCAGAGGTTTGGCAAGGGCCACTTGTCATTCTCTGTCCCCATGTGGGGAGAACAAGAACAGTGAGGGTTTAACACACCAATGAGTCACACAGGAAGGAGCCCACGGGGCCGAAAGGAAGGAGTGCTGGACAGAGGAGAGGAGAAGCCACACAATGGACCTCAGTGCAGCTCAACAAACTTCCCTCTCTTCTTTCTTCTTCTTCTCCTCCTCCTCCTCCTCCCCCTCCGCCTTCTTCTCGCTTCTCCTGACTTCCTCTCGCTGTCCCTTTCTTCCCCTCCATTTAAAATTCCAACATGTTTTAATGGTGCAGGCCTCTCTGACAAATGCCAATTGATATGCATCTCTCCCTTGCCTTCTCTCCCTCCCCTCCCAAACATCATAATGCTTGGCTAAGTTCAGCGCAAACCTCAACTCATGAGAAAACTATTTTCCTGGTGCTTAACAATCAGCATTGTGTTTGGCAATTAAATTATGCTAAGGGTTTCAGTGCGGATAGAGAAAGAGGGAGGGAAAGTAAATTCAGTAGCGCCTTTAAATCATTTTCATTTCACAATAAAAGCCACAACAAACCCTTGCTGGTATTTTCTTTAACAACCTTTCCCTCCCTATTTTTCTTGTTTTTTTTTTCTTCTTTAGTCTCCCTCTTCCTCCTTTTCCAATTTCACTCTCCATCTCTCTCTCTAACTCCCTCCTCCTCTCCCTTGCTCTCTCTCTGTCTCTGTTATTAACAGTTACACTGATGAAGGCCATCTGTACATTGCAGCCAGTACAGTAAGAAAGTGTTCACATGGCTTCCATAAAGCAGAGCAATCTGCAGTCAGAGAGAATAGGACAAGCCATAGACGTCCACTGAATTTCAATCAGCCTACTTGCACTGCAATAATTCTACCAGCGATTATTGGGGACTTTTAACTACAGTTTCAACTGTAGGCAGGATGAACATGTGTATACATTTCATGTTTCACTGCATGTTGCATTTACTCCATCTCAGGATGGATTTGTTTGTTTTTTTTAATCCCTCAATTATCGCAACCTGAGACACAATGCTCTCACATCTCACCTTTACACTTAATTAAAGCACTGCTTAATCTGCACTTCAAACAGTCCGGTTGGTATTATTGCACACTAAGTCAATCTTTTCAGCAGAAAGAACATAAGTGTGTTCTAATCTGAAAAGCCACACAGAGCAGTATTATAGCAAAATGCTGTCAAATAATTATCAAAATAAAGACAATAAAAAGAAAAACTGTTATTATGTCTTCCTGCTTCATCTTATTTCCCTTTTTATTGGCCCTAAGAGTGCACAGAAGGAGTTTTTAATAGGAAATAGTTTTGGAAAGATTTGTAAGTGCATACGAAGATTGTGAAAGCGTGTTCTTCTAGGGGTCAGGTATTTTTTGGTCTTTGAAGCTGCAGCACTAAAACAATATAAAGCTAAACACTGAAACATCACACTACATACTACAGGCTACAAGGTCAGTCACTCACAGACTATGCAGACTGTTCATTCATTCATGATACTACAGGTTCTGGTGGGATTGTCAAAATTGGTTTTTAGTGGCCTTATCTGGAAATATTTGGTGGCTCTTTTACCTCAAATATTTCAGAACTTCTGCCTTTGGTTATATTTTATACAAATAATCTATATTTCTCATTTTGAGCAAGTTTGAGTTGCTTTTTTTTCACAGACACTAACTGGAGTGTTTTGGGCAGCATTTGGCATTAACTGGGTTTTAATCCTTTCATTTGTTCTCTAAGTCTCGTAGATTACGAGAACATTTGTGTTGCTGATAAACAAACACTTGCTTGATCATCCATTCACTGTACTTTCTTCCAGATAACAGCGAAATGCTGTGAGCTCAGATGTTAGTGTGATGTAGAAAACCTTGGGAAGGTTGATAGTGCTGAGCAGCTATTGTGCTGGTGTTGAGCTGTGCTACTCCTGGCTGAGCTCCAGCAATACACAACCTTTTTTTAGAGGCCACTTTACGGTGTGTCTCCATTTCCTTGAGTTTATCATTGTCACACACACACACACACACACAGAATGAAATGTGGGTGTACACAACACTTATATCAATGCACACACATACACAACTACTCACCCTGCTGGGTGCTCCCTCTGGGATGGGGCAGAGAAAGGGAAGGAAAGAGAACAGGGAAGAGAAAAAAGACAGAGCAAGAGAGAGGAGAAAGGGGAAAAGAAAGAAAGTTTGACGTCAGTCCTGATAATAATAACAGTCCCCCCGTCACCCAAGGTTAGGCTGAACTATGACTGCTCTTCTCTAATAAAGATACAGACCCGCTATTGTGCTTGATTCCAGTCTCTTCTCCCCTCTCTATCTTTCTCTCTCTCTGTTCTCCAACCAGACAAAGCTTGCTGTCTTCCCCTGCTGCCTCTTTCAGCGCTGACTATCTTTTCACTCATTCCTCATCTCGTATGTAGGAACAGAAACACACACAGCTACAGACATGCATAAGCTCTCACACAGATGCTTAACACGCCAATATGAACACATTGATCTCTCTGTCTCTTTCCCTTTCTACTCTCACTCATTCCTTCTTTTTTTTTTCTTTCTAGCTCTCAGTTTATTCATGAGAAAGTTTCTCTTGGCTCAATGCCTGAAACAGAGCGCAAAGATAAGATACTCTATCGGGGTGAATGAAAGTTCATTGGGAGAAAGCATTTCGCCTGCATTTGCACAAGCACCATGAATACGTCCGTCCATATTATGACAGCAACCAAAGGAAGGAAGTTCAAATTCAGTCTAAAAGGTGAGTTGCTGTACAAATTACACAAAAGCTGCCTGTCACAAGTGATGTGTAGTGTTACTCTGATTTATCTGGTCTAAAATGATAAACTTTTTTTTTCTTATGTAGCTGTTGTTTCTGTTATTGCTGCTTTGCGCCCATTCTAGGATGAAAGAATTACATTGAAATAAACACACAAATGCACACATGTAAATGCAGAAATACAAACATTTTATGAAGGAAAAAGAATTACTGAATGCGTGATATATACAATGGTTTCATTATGGGTGATTTCCCAGAGTTTGTTACTCTACCTCACTTGTATTGAAACTTGCTAAACATCTTCTCAGAATGTTCAGTGGTGAAATTGATTTTCAATACTTGTGGACTGACGTGAAACAAAACACTGAGTTTCACTGCAGAACAACTCTCTCTCTCTGTCTCTCTCTCTATATCTATATATAGGAGCAGCTAAATATATATATAAATCTACGATTCTCCAATAACTTTCTGTGAACTTTGTGTTGCCTTTAAACCATGGCTCAACTGTCTTGTAGTTAATGACAGCAGGCTGCCAGTGACTGTAAGATCAGAAAAGTTGTTCTAGAGTCATAGTTTTCAGTCTTTTAACACATGTATTTGTTTTAATTAATTTGATTTTATTGGTAGGCTTGAGAGATTAAATGTTAGAGTTTCTCATCCTGTTCCTCATACTGATTTTGGCTCTTGTAGACTACCATGCCAGAACATTAAATCCTGTTTTTTAGGAATAAAATGAAGGATTAAAAGACTACAGAGTCCTTTACCTCGAAGATGTTCAGGATCGAGGTGGTTGCGCTCATCTTTGGACGCAAGGTGGGCTGAGACCCCCAGAGCTCCAGTCAGTGCCAGAAGCCCTGAGCCCCCTGCGCCCAGCGACAAGCCTGATGGGTGTGGTGTCAGGGGGATGCCAGGGGCATGGTGAGACAGGTGCTGGAGCTGCTGCTGCTGTGGCCACAGGGAAAGGAGGGAGCGGGGAGGGAGGGGTCAGGAGAGGGGGGCCATACAAAGAGGGTGGGTGGTTAGAAAAGAAATTTTAAAAGAGAGAGGGATGGAAAATGAGCAGAAGAAAGTGACAAAGAACAAAGCGGAACAGAGAAGGAAAAAGTTAATGGGAGTGGGGGTTGTGCTTGAAAAAGTGGAGGGGAGAGAGACAAGAGGAACAGAGAAGGTGAATATAATGAAATCCACATGGAGAGCTCAACAGTGAGAGATAGAGATAGATAGGATGTGAAAGAGATTAATGGATTAAAGAGGTGAGAGAGATGGACACCAAGGACAAGAAAGAGGAAAGGGAAAGAAGGGAAGAAGAAAATTTAATGTTCAGGATACACAGGGGAAGTAACAGGGGTGGGGATGGAAACCAAAAAGTAAGCGAAAGAAGCAGAGTGAGGGGATTTATTATGAAGTTAAGGCAGGAGGAGAAGAGAGAGAAAGAAGCCAAGTGAAAGCACAGAGAGTGTGAAAGAGAGGGATGAAAATGTTTGAGTTAGAGAGTAAATGATGGGGAGAGAGAAAATAAGGAGAGAGGGTAAATGAGTGCAGGAAGAGGGAAAGAAAGTGTGCAGCATAGACAGCAAAAGATAAGATATAGCAAAAACAATAGGAGCAAAGAAATGAGGACAGGGCCAAAGAAAGTGGTAGAAAATGATAAAAGATTGCAAACGGAGGGGTGAGAAAATCCAGACAGAAAATGAACACAGAGGAGAAAAAGGCAGAGAAACAGGAAAAAGAGAAAGATGAGGATAGAGAGAGCGGAGAGCAAAGAAGTAGCTACAGATAACGAAAGGCTATTATCCTGAGGGGAGCATTATGATGTGTTTTCGTGTGTTGTTTTGTCAAGCTGGTGTGTAAGACACACACACACAAACACACATATATGCACACAGACGCCTTAGTGACAGCAGTGTTTGTAGTGCTGGGAGGAACAAAGGGCTTTAAGTAGACAGTAATGTGATCAGGGCTCTGACAAGCTCTGGAAAGCCCCATCTACTACAGCACTCAGGAGCATCACGGCATCTGTATGTGTGTACATTTAAAGACATACGTGCAGACAAGCATGTATATAATATTGAGGTGGTCATGCACGATCAAATATGAGTGCATAGTAGGCATAATTTGAGTGTGTAAAATTGAGTCAGAGCAACACTATAGTTTATGTATATATTGAGCAAAACCTACTATATTTAAGATTTACCCATGTTATTCAGAAAGCTGGAATGGCGTCTCCAAACTGTTGATATAGTTCACTATATTCATAGTTACTTATGTTAACTACCAGTAGCCAGGAGCTTTATAAAATGTCAGTTATTTTACTTGCAGCAGTGATTCATTACATTTTGGCATGTTCAGTTACAGCCTCCAAAATTACAGGACACAACATCAAGGCGCTGTCGCTACAACATTTTCATGTGGCTTTATACAAACAGGAACATATCACACACACTCTGGATGAGATGCTTCTGAATATCTGATTCTAACAGGTTGGCTCACTCGGTGAACATAAATACTTAAAATGTGGATACATAAAAAAAATGATCCTTCAAAGACCAATTTTAATTCGGTAAAGAACTCTTTGAAATTGTCCATTAGCCATGTTAATTCAAAGCACACTATCAAAGGTACTAAAAAATACCTGCCTGACTGAATTTTGAGTTAGCACGATCAACATCACCATCTGGGGCGCAAACAGCAAACACTTCGTATGATGTTTACATTAATGTCTCACCTATTTGATAATCATTTTTTCTAATCTACATATTTATAGACCAGTGAAATAATGTAATCATCTGTCTCTCTTTCATGTCAGACTGGTCAGTACATGCTTATTTAATGTGTGTGTTTGTGTAGGTGTGTGCATGTTTGTGTTGCCATGACAAATAGAGGTCACTCACCCCGATAATGGCATTGAGTTCTGCCATGGTGACCTGCTTGGCTCTCTCCACTGCTTGGACCACTTGTTGCTGGTGCTACACACACACACACACACGCGCGCACGCACGCACACACACACACACACACACACACACACACACACGCACACACACACACGCACACACACACACGCACACACACAGACAAACAGCACATAAACATTCATTGTCACAGAAAGAAAGTCAGAAGAAAGGCAGGTTACACTGTGTAATTATCCATGTTATTGTATGTAGTGTAAACATAATGTATATTAGTACATAAACATAATGTATAATAGTATATTGCATCTACAGTTAGTAATTACACAGCAGGAACTTTTACACAAACTAGACTTGGAAAAAAGTGTTAAAACAACCAGACTCAGCTTGTACAGTGTCTGGATTGGGCAACCACACACACACACAATGCAAACACTGACATAAAAGTCACACAAGCAGAAACACACATACTCAACAGCATGTATAGCCAGACAAGTACACAGATGTGTGTACAGTCACACACACACACACACACACACAAATGCTCAATGCCAAACTAAGTAAAATCTCTGTTCTGTTTACGCAAAATCCCAATGTAAGCAGTCACACAAATGTAAATATGCATGAGTGCAACAGCGCTCACACACACTCACACACTCAGACTCACACACACACACACACACACACACACACACACACACACACACACACACACACACACACACACACACACACACACACACACACACACACACACACAGTCAATATTGATCAAACTGACAGAGCTCTGACCTTCCTGTCTCCAGGGAGCACACTCGTCAGTGCACACTCACATTCACAGACATAAAGAAGTGTGACTGCAGACTTGTACTCTAATCTACACATTCACACATACTACAGTCGCTGCACATATACATGTGCACACATGCTCAGTGGAATAATATAAGTAATATACCAAGGGTATACCCAAGTCTTTAATCTGTTTTCTCGTCATGGCCACAGCGCGAGCAACAGTCCCATCAGTATATTTAACTTCAATAATCCTGCTCTTCTTACTTACTTAGGTTGTACTAAGCAGATATAAATTAAAATATAGCTTTAAGTAGCAGTTAGTGGAAGCCAAGCCCACTTGCAGAAATGTTGATAATGTGTTGAATGATAAGAGGGCACAAAGCAATTTTTAAGGCTATATTTAATTTAAAGATAATGGGATCTAGGTGTTCTGAAAACAATATATTACTCTCAAAGTCTGGGAGCCCTTCTTTATGAAATCCTATATAGTAGAGCCTTAATAAGTACTTCTTTATTGTTTCTAGCAACATTGATAACTGTGTACTTTTTGACCTCATACAGATAATTTGTAACACAAATAAGCACATATGAAGAACCACATGAAGAGAGCTCACAACAGGAGACATAAAACTGTTAACGCCACAAAGATCAGATGATCCTCTCATAGCAGGAAAGGTGATTTGATTATAATGCAGTAATGTAAATTGTACTTGCCACATTAGTAAACTGTGATGAGAATGTTTATGACCGAAACATATACACATTTCACGGCCATGACATGTTGTTGCGTGAGAGTTTTTATTAATCTGACTGCACAAGACGCAAGTAATAATTTCATTCTGACACCTTTCTGCTCTTACTTTCATTGTGTGACAAATTTTGCCAACATTACCCAAGCAAGATAATTAAAAACAAATGCAGCTGAGCTCTATTTAGCTTCTTCTGCAGATTTCACTTTACTGGTTTCGCACATGTGCAATATTTAACTGAGTTTATGTGTTTGTTTTCATTTATCTATTTAAAATTAGCCAGATGCTGTTTAATAAAAATACAGTTCCTGAAATGGGGGGGCTTGAAAGGCTATCAATAGATTTGTTGATTGATTTGCTTTTCAAACAAAGGGGGGCGGGGGGGAGTGGACTTATTACAGCAGCTCCCAATAATTGGGATGAAATGCCCACAGAAGCAATTGACGAGAAAATACTGAAAGCTAATGAGCTGTGCTGTCATTAATGTACAGAATCCTATAAAATTCAAAAGATTTGTATCAATTAACAAGTCATTATGGTAAATCAGAACTAGTGCATGTTTGATATCAAAAGTTTAACACCACATATTGCAGCCTTAAAGCTGACCATGAAGAGGAATTAACTGAACACTTTTAACCACAGTAGCAATATTTGTTAGAATAATATTGTTTGGTTGTTACATTGCAACACCGTAAGCTGGCAAATGTGTCTGCTTCTGTGCACTTTAACATGCGGTGCTATATTTGATATATCCGGATCTAGTAATTACTCTGAATGCAAAGAAATTGTGATTTAAGCCTGATGTGTGAATAGTCCTCTGCTGAGCTTGTGTGTGTGCCTATTTTGTGTATATGTGTAAGTGTGTGTGGCAGCGGTGACACTTACCTCTTGAGAGAGGAAAGGGATGATCTGAGCACAGATGGCACTGAGACGCTTGACAATCTCCGCCTGTGATGGAAAGAGAGAGAAACGACAGGGAGAGACAGAAGGAGAGAGAAAGGGATATATGATTGTGTCGCATACTGTAAGGTAATAAGTACACAGTGAACACAGAGCATATGATGCACCTTTACAGCACATTAAGCCTTCGCTGCATTAAAACACCTTCTTAATGAGCGAGGAGATCTGTCAGTGACAACTCTGTGAGACTGAGAGAAGAAAAGATGCGGGGGAATGTGGGAGTGAACAGCAGCAGAGGAAGGAAGGATGGAGGCGGCATTAGAGCTCCAGTCATCATCTGGTCTTTTAGCACCACCACACTCTCATTTAGCTCGGGCCTCACACTCTCTCACCTCTTCAGTCTTCCTCTGTCGCTCTCAAACACACACAAACATATGAGCAAACAAACACACATTCATTAGAAGCATAAAACCTCAGAGAATTTCTCTCAGGCTCTCCACCTGTCACAGTCAGCTATCCAGTGCCATTACATTTGTTCATTTCCTAAAACTCATTAAAATCTGTAAAAACGCTTTATCTTGGACTGAGAATGGAGAATAACATCTTGCTCTCAGGTTACTTACCCCCACCCCTACCTATCCACATACTCGCACACACTCACATATATTCACACAACATGCACATGTGGCAAATCTAGTAACCATCCACAGAGTACAGCTGCCTGAACACAAAATACAAGAACACACGAACACATAAAGACATAAGCATACACTCTCTCTCTCTGTCCCTGTCTCTCTCTCTCACTCTCTCTCTCTTACACACACACACACACACACACACACACACACACACACACACACACACACACACACACACACACGTACACACATTTACACACTGAACCTCTGCGGTGTGTCTAATTCTATCTGTCTGAGTGCCCTCAGCCTCATTTTGTTCTCTTCTTCACTCAGCCGTTCTCTCTTTTTCTACAACAGCTCTCACACTGAGCCATTATTACCCTATTCATCCTCTTCCTCCCATCCCTCCCCCTCTCACTCATCTCCCTCCCCTCCCTTGTTCCCTTTGTCTTGTTTTCTCCCATCATTCTATTTTTCTATATTATTTTCTGTCTCTCTTTTAATTTATCCCCCTTCTTTTCCCTCAGCAGCCCCTTTTCTTCCTCTAACATCAGTCATTTTGTTCTGTTTTTTTCTCTGTTACTTTGCTGTCAAACATTACCATGGACACACTCGTGTTTCTTTCAGTGTTTCCTCCCTCCACCTGTCTTGCTTACTCCTTTTGTCTCTCTCTGTATCCCTCTATCCTCACTAACACATGTTTCTGGCACTTGAAGATACTGAAGACGATGAGAGAAAGACAGCAAAAGGGGGCGATGGAGGGCAATACAATGACTGACAGGGCTGTATGCACCATCATACCAAGGATTACACGCGTGTGCACATATACATACACACACACACACACACACACACACACACACACACACACACACACACACACACACACACACACACACACACACACACACACACACACACAGCCAGCCTGTCAGTTATAGCCAGTCTCATCATAACTTCACAAACTAGCTATGACCGGACACACAGTTCTGTTCAAGGACAGACACAGTGTCATCACATCGTACATGTGTCAGTCTATGCCTGTGCGTGTTTGGCGGTTGTGGCTAATACCCTGCAGTGTATTTGTGATATGCGTACACACGCGTCTGTAAGTGTATGCTGACCACAGAGAGGAAAGTGAGAGCCTGAGAGAGGAACATGGCAGAAAAGAATATGCCTTTTTTTTTTTATAATTGGAGATACATTATTGTGCCTGCAATGTACTGTTATCATTATGAAGCTTTCACTTGAAGTTTATACCATGTGAACCCGTGGCAATCATCTTCCTGTATTCAACTAATATCTCTTACTTGAAACCTCTATTAGTCTGCTTGACTATACCCTATGCTGCTCCAATCTGTCCTACTACATTACAGCTGGAAATAAAATGAGGCACAAGGCACTCATATGGTTGGCAGCCTGCATACAATCCATACTGTCATTCTTGGCATTCTTGCTAACAATGGGGCATGGAGCTGGCTGTGTTGGCTTTGTTCACAGGTAGCCTCAACAGCCTGCCTTCAAAAATAGATCTGTTTTTCTGTTTAAATTAACCAGAGTTTCAAGTTTTGGAAATGGGAAACGTTTCCTTATCTGCCAAACAAGTCACAATCTGGTAACAATTTAATCAGCAAACTCCCCAACCCAGATAGAGGCTTTCAGGATCAACTGACTTGCTGTACATAAACAGAAACTTATGAAATGGTTCAACATGGAAAAAAGAAGGTTCACAATCAATAACCACAAACCTACAATGCAAAATTTCTGATTCCAAGGACAAATGGTAAAACTTTGTACATACAGGGTATACAGACGCTTTACCTTTAATTCACTTTAATATACTGTATTATCTATTTTGAATCAAATGTCCTCCCTTCAGTTTAATCAGAGATTAAACTGAACAGCTACACCAGACTGGCTTCTACTCCACAACTGGTTGTCCTCATGCCATAGATCAATTCAGATGACCTGGCTCGGTTTTGGCTGGGTGAAAAATAATCAGTCACAACCGATGCTGAGACCATGAGTCAGAAGTGACCTGAACACAGTGTATCTATTAAGCTGCTTTCATTTGCCATTTCTAAGGAGTTTGATTTCAAGCTATACAAACAAAATTGAATAGAAGATGAAACAAACAGTATAAAGAGAAGAGACCTTGCACTCAAAAACGTGGATGCACTTTGAGCAACAGTCAGAGCACAAAATGCTTTCACTGAAAAAGGAATAGCTCCATTCTGTGTTACAACAGAGGAAAAATCAGCCATTTTACAGTCTTGACAGCTACAATAAGATCCAAAGAGAAAATTATTTTACTCCACAAAGTGTTGAAGTGATAAATTGGAATTGATTAATGGATCTCTAATTGACAAATTATAATTCTGATATTTATTTATTGATTAAATAATTAAACAATCATTTTAGCCACACACAGAAACCAGAAAAAAGAAAAAAAAAAGTTTGCGAGTTACATCTTAAGAAAGGTTAGGATTAGCTTCCACTTCTGTTTCCTTTTTTGGCTGCCAATTATACCGTGTAGGAAGGCACAATGGAAACCTGTGACGGGCTCCATGCAATCTACCTGAAGCTGCAAAGTTGGGTGTTAACTCTCAGTCTGTTTAGCACAATTAGCAACCCCCTAACATCATAGAGATTCCTGTGATCTACTGTTATTAACAGAAATATCAATTGATGTAAGTTGAACCATAGAAACAACAATCGTGTTAGATTTTTAAGGTATGCTTTATATTATGCTTCATAAATAATAATAATAATGTTATTGTTTTGTCAAGTTCTGCAATGCAGCAACATCCCACCAACTCCATGTTCTGGCTGTGAGGCAGTGGATGGTGTTATGAGTGCAAGATGCCAATCAGTCGATGGGTTTTACAATAGAGTGAAAGTGAGCTGGGCTAAAGCGATCTGAGCCGGGCCAGGTGTCAGAGACAACAGCACAGTCTCGTTCCACAGCCCTGCCAAAGTACAGCCACCAAGGAGTATTGGCAAAGACTGGCCGGATGAAGGGATGAACGGATGGAGGGATGAATGGATGGGTAGATTAAAAGGAAAAAGGGGGGGGTTGGTCAATAAACACTTGAGGGCAGATACGCTGCCAACTGGCATAAGGACAGTGTGAGGCAGAGAAAGAGAGAGGCTTTACGTGAAACAGAGATAAAATGTAGGCGAGACAGGAAGAAGAACACAACAGCTTTTTACACAGAAGAGCGAAAATTCCCAAAATTATTCTCCAAAACACAGACAAATAGATGGAGGAAGGAAAATTTTGAGAGGACAAAATGAAGAAGACAAGGAAGAAGGAGGAATAAACTGCAGGACAAGGACAGCCTGTTCCTGAGGCTGTCAGATCCTGAGGAACACACACATACAAGCACACACACACATACACACATGCACATACATGTGCATGCACACACACTCACACACTGACAGCATGCTCTGCATTGTCATCTCATTAGATCATTGACAGGATGATAATCTCAACCAGAACAACGTTTATATGATCATATTGCCTTGTTGCTGCATAATGACACAACCTGAGCTGCGGATCAGATTCACACATAAACTGTCTCTCAGCATGACACACATATCCACCATCTAAAAAGCCAATACCTATACCAATACAATACAAGACAATGTTTACATATTTTCTGTTTACTGAGTATCTTGGATGGCCGAGTCAAATAAAATCTACCTAAAAATTCCTTTAAAAAAAAGCTGAAATAAATACTGAAAACTCCAAAAAAAAAAAAGTCCACATGCTGATACCAGCACTTACAAATAACAAAGCAAACTGTATTTATTCATTTCAAGCAATTAGAGACAAGAAGCAACAGAGAACAGGAAGGAGGACGGACGATAACTAAGACTGTGTGGATCCCTTTGAGGTTTTTTTAATGAGTATGTTAGCAAGGAACATGGAATAACATTTTATATAACAATAAACACAGTCTAAAATAATGTCCCTATGCATTTATTAACAATTTAATGCATCTATAGTTAGAATATTTCCATTAAAAGCTTTGTACTGTTGACAGCGATTCCAACAAGTAACAAGAAGCACAGGAGACAGCTAGTGTGTGAACGAGTAATGAGAATACAGCCGGTGTGTGTGTGTGTGTGTGTGTGTTTGTGTGTGAGCATGGTGTGTGTGTTCCCAAACAGACAAGTAAATGGATATAAAAGCACTGGGTAATATCAAGGCAAAACACAAGAGCCGTATTTGAATTGCAGGGAACTAAACAAAGAAAGTGGCTTAAATACAGGGAGTTGCAGAAGGTTGTAGTCAGTGCTGAAAAAATAGGTACTGGATTTTCTGTGCCCAGGGTAATCTATGACTTTTACTATTTCTACAATTACTAGCCAGCCATGAATGATGCAATGTCATAAAAAATAAAACTAAAAAAAAACTCTGACAAAGTTTATTATTATGAAAATTTTAACATACAAAGTAAAGGTCATATGTGGTGTCACTGCAATAACATTTTCCTTGAGCAGCAGCACCCATGGCTACACCAACACTCTGATCAGTGGACCAGAATGAAGCGCAGAGACAAGAGTTGTGCATAATTCTCTATTTTTCTTGAATGGAAAAGACTCACACTTCCTTTGCAACTGCTTTTGCTACTGCACTCTCTCTCTCCACCCACATGCTTAACCCACAGCACAAATGCAACACGTTTCCTGCCTGTTGTGTGAAGGCCGGGGTGCATTAGAAAGGAAAATACAAACACTGGCTCACAGACTGATGGTGTAGAAGATACCCTGCGCATGGAATTTTTCCTCAAATAATGATCTATCATCTGATTGTTCTGACAAAGATTGTTTTAGAGGAAAGGGGGTCTTAATGCCCCCCAGCTGTTTTCTTTCAAATGCTTGGAATGACAAGGCGTCCTGCGCTGTGCAACTGCAGCCTGTTGGCAAGCTTGTTAGAGGTAAAAAGTGACATATGGAAGCTGATACAATGCAGACCAGGAACACAGACAAACTGAAAACGTGGGATGAATTGACAGAAAACAAGCTCACGTTTTCCTTGTACACGTTTCACTCCTGACACTAAAGTGAACTTGAACTGGAACAATGGGGAAACCACTTCCCTCTGAAAGATCAGCTTTGTATTTGGTCTCCCAGCATGACGACAAGCAACAGTGACCGCGTTCATCTTGCCAATAAAGCTTGGTGAATTTGAATGTGATGAGCGTGGGTTGAGATTGGCACGGGAGGAGGGAGACGGTGCCCAGTGTGCTCGGGCACTGCCAGCTGCGCCAGCCTCCGAGTCCCACTATGGCTGAGCGAGCCAGCTTTACGGGGGAGCTCTGTGGTGTGTGTATGTGTGCGTGTGTGTCAGTGTGAGTGTGAGTGATACCCCTCTACTCACTTTAATTGCTCTCAACAAAAATCTTTCGCCATCCTCCTATTTTGTTCCTAGGCCTAGCACCTCTCACTTGCTTGTTACTGCAGTAGTCGCTGGTTTGAATCCTTGAACGTAGGTTTGGAAAATGAATGAGCAACGGTTGAGCCAAGTATTTAACCTCCAAATGCAGAGGACTCCAGCTGTGTCAGACAACTTCAAAGTGAATGCATGCCACAGCGAGAATCTGATGCATGAAGTTAATGGAAAAAAGGATGCATGCCCAGTCAATTTTACCTTGACAGAAAAAGGTTATACAAAATAATTTTGTGGTGACAAGAGTGTTGCAGCTGCGGGTTTGTATGATTTCTTTTCTCACATAAAGTAGCGCACATGCTATGAAGTGATTCTGGACATCGCCATACTGTAGAGTGCCTCACAGTCTTTGTACTTACTGTGCATGGCTGCAGAATTCCCTCATTTAGAGGGTGTGTACAGATCACACACACACACGCACACACAAAATCCTGGAGTTTATCTCTGTCCCCTGCTTTCTAATTGGGCTGGTCTCCCCTCTGTGAACAGTTTAAGTTAAATATTTGTAGCCGATGACGTACTAATCACCCACTGATTGGGGTTGCAGGCTCGGAGCTGTTCAATGAAAACCGCCACTCCTGCTTCCTCTCTCTCAACACTCCACACCTCCAACCCCCAACCTTCTCCTCTCCTCTTTCCTCTCTCCCTCCATGCAATCAGCCTCCTTCTTTCTAAATTCTGTTGGCTCATTTTTCCACTTCCACAGTATCTCTCTCTCTCTCTCTCTCTCTCTCCCTCTCTGTCCTTTCGCTCTGTTTTCCCTCAGTGCACTTGGCCTTGCTCTTTTGCTCTCTCTCTGCCCTCCTTCTCATTCTCTCTCATTTCTTTCTCCTTCTTGCTCTATCTCTCTGCCCTGCTTCTCTCCCAGAGTCTCCCTCCACCCTCCCTCTCTTTTCTTTTCTTGCTCAGTCTTGTTTTTTCCTCTCTCCGCCCTCTCTCTCTCTCCTCTGGGCAGCATGCCAGCACCTCTTCCCTGGCGCTGAGCCAACTCCTCTCCTCCTCTTCGCCTCCTCCTCCCCTCCCTCCCGCCCTCTATCCCCCTTGCCTCTGATTGATGGCCCCTCTATTCTGGAAGGAGAGGAAGGGAAACAGAGAAAGAGAGAGGGAGAGAGAGAGAGAGAGAGAGAGAGAGGAAAGGGGAGCAGCAAAGCACACAGGAGGACCGAACGCACACTCACACACACAAAAACACTAAAAGGCACACACACTCACACACACAAATGCAACAAGGGCACACAGAAAACCAATGCAAACAGAGCAGAGGAGAGCACACACACAATGAGCTGTGTGCAGAGCAAGCAGAGCCTCCCAGCGTGAGACCAACAAGCACACACACACACACACGCACACTTCCTCAGACACATACACGCATATAAAGACACAGATTCAACCTTCAGTGCAGAACCAATACAAGATAGGCAGCGGACCAGACAGCAGAAACATTTAGAATGAAAAATACAGACAGACAGCTCACTTCTACTTCTCCAACACACACACACACACACACACTGGTGGATATTCAGTACAGTCATAGACATGTTCTAATAATGAGTTTACACAAACGCATGTATAAGCCAGTATGCAAGGACACAGATGCATGGTCCATAAACATGCCCCTTCAATATACAAATACACATGCCCTCTTAAAAAATACACATACACACAGGGAATCTTGCTAGAGCATGTGACTGTGAGACACAAAAATCTGTGCCTCACAGTTGGGGTTGCAGTTGTACAACCAACTAGATCTCGATCTCTCTCTTTCTCCCTCTCTCTTTCTCTCTGGCTATATTATACACTAAGCTATTAGTCATATTCACACTGTGCCAGCTCACCAGCTTGCATTGACAGACTGCATACGGCTTTAAACTCATGTCGTCCGCAATGCAATCAGACACAAAGTAGCCAGAGTAGCAAAGCCGACTGCACTGTACGCATGCATGCAAAAGCAAAGATGAGCACGTCGCACACAAACACCCACATACACAGACTAATGAATCTTGTTATTACACATCTCATTGTTTTTGTGTGTGAGAGGTGCTGGAGCATGCGCACACTATTGCACAGGACAACACAGTTTGCCATATTTGTTTTAATGTCACAGACAGTACTTGAATTAGACTGCACATTGAGTTTCTAGAGCATCTGATTTTTGCCCACATTGGTACTCATATTTCTTTTGTACCTCTAAGTCCTGGTGAATGCAGGTACAGTACGCACAACTCTCTGAGTAAAAACATAACCAAGTCAAAAGATCCTTGTTGGAAATAGAATAGAATAGGAATAGAATAGCCTTTATTGTCATTGAACAATGTCCATGAAATTACAGTGGCACTTCCTCTAAGGTGCTTGTGTGTAATAAATATAAAAAAGAAAAGAAAAAAAATATAAAGATAAAAATAGTAGAAAAATCAAAGAAGGTGTCTCTGAGTATATACATATGTACAAGAAGAATGGCAGCATGACCTTTGGATCAGACCTTTGACTGATACAAAGATTCAGAACGCCAAGAGGAAAGAGAAGACTCCAACTCTGAGGAACTCACATAGACTACGAAGATATCTTTGAATCACTGAATTGTTCCCTGTTGCTAACCTCAGTTGCTTGCTGCAGTGCAAATCATACCAAGGGCACAGGCGGTACAATCTGCTATAACACTGAGCAGCCACTCTTTATGGTTACCCACTATATTTCAAAATGAGATTTCATTTGCCTTCACTGTCGGAAACATGACCTACGCATCATGGCCTTGCCTACAGTGGCAATCATTATTATGATAACTAAGACCAAGAGATGAGAAATTTTCAACAGGTCTTACAAGCTTTTATCCTTTAACCATTAATTGTGTAAGTGGACTTTAATATATTTAATTATTTCAAAAATAGTTACTTGCACATATGCTCCTCATGAATTTATGTGTATCTTCATACAGGGATAGATTTCACATGGGGATGTACAACACACATACCTGCATATGTTATCTAAGAGAAAAACCACACGCTGCACAGCTGTTTGTTCCGAGTAATGGAACCTTATTTGTTCCAATTCAGGTACTGGTCACAGAACATGGTAGCACACGCAGCTGCTTTCACATCCATGTGCGTGCACACACACACACACAGGAACAGATAAGCCAATACAGTCTGTGTAGCTACTCAGAGCTCCTCTGCCAGAGTGACGAAGCTATTACGCTAAAAGGCTAGCTCCCTGGGAATTTAATCACTAGTTTTCTCATCTCATTTTTCTTTCTCTTTTTCACTGTTTTTCTTTCTCTCAACTCATTTTCGATTATTCCTAAAGGGTTATATCACACTCTATCCTGCTCTCTCTCTCTATGCCTCGTTATTCACAAATGAGCTCTGTTACACGTGTATGCACAGGCGTACACACATGGCACGAAGAGAGGAAGCGAGAGGAGGAAAGAGAGGGAGAGACATCAAAGCTGCACTCACAAACACACAGCACAGATGCTGCATGACCAAAGAGGGACTGCATACACCACTGATCAGAAGGAGTGCAAACATATACCATAAACACACACAAAGTCATTTCCAAAGTCTGTTCTAGTTGACCCACATATGCAGGCTCACCCTAATCCAGCCATTTAAACGAAACCGTTATATATATATTGAAAAAAAACCCAAAAAAACTCAAACCACAACCATGGGATTAAGGACTGACTGGGTGGTGGAAATGACAGAGAGAAAAAACATATGAGACAGAGGGGATGGAAAGAGTGAGACTGAGAAAGAAAAAGGGAGAGAAGCCCAATCCTATTATGAATCAAAGCGTTGAGTTGAAAATGAAGGCATCTCCCGCTCGCGCTCTCTGCTTCTGCCTCTGCTTCTCTTTCTCATTCTTGTTAACTCTCTCCCCTCTCCCAAATGAGATGAGGATTCAGGTCACAACTTCAGCCAAATATACCAACATATACACACTCACACACACCGCACACATGTGCACAAACACATGCATAAAAAGGCTAGACAGCTCGGGCTAATTAGGCGGGAGGATAAGCTCATGCACACACAGACACACACACACACACTTTTTTATGCAACGCAAACAGATAAACATTCTCTCATGTGATCTCGCTCTCCTGCTTGTACTCTGTCTTAATTTTCCTCAGTCCCTGTTCCTGTTTTATTCATTTTCTCAGTTTATTTCTTCGCTCTGTTCATTCTTTCCCATCTTTTTGTTTGAGGTTTGCTTTTATTTGTATGACTGCTAAGAAATGCCAAAATGCCAACATTGTTTGCAATATAACTACACTAAACAAAAAGAGCGCAAAAGAAAGAGTTCTCTTTTCTGCCACACAAAAACACACAGACACACACATACTCCTACACCATCGGCCTCATATGTGTGGTGGTGAAATGAAAGGAGGGAGCAGGAAGGAAGGACAGCCAGCTGCTTCATCTGTCCTCAGGAGTCCACAGGGGAAACAGTCTGGCTGCCGAGCATCCTGACTATCAAACATAGCTTCCTATAATATCCTGCCTAGCCTGTGAACCGCACAGTCTTTCCATCCAGCATTCCGATACAATATGTGAAGGCTATATACTAAGACTGACTCTTATAATATCCCATCTACAGTGTGTTAACCTGACATTCTCAGCTGTAGTAGTGTTTTTTGTATCATCATCATCAACGATATCCAGACCGGTATTAATTTCAGTGAAGTCTCATCCTCAACTTTAGCAAGCTAGCCTTTTTGAAGCTGACAAAAGAAACTCTGGTTTAAGTATGAACCATGGCTACCAAGCACTCTGCTTTATAATGTGTATTATCTAAGTCCTATGTTGGTGTTTTATGTTTGGCTTTACAAAATCCCAGCTGGTAATTTTCCGGCTTTTATGCTGTTATTATCCTAAATGGCTTAAAAATTAGTAACCAACAAGAGTTTCTATGTGCTACACTAAGGAAACTGGACTTGTTTGAGATTCTTGAAGACATTTCACCTCTCATCCGAAAGGCTCAGTTCAGTTCTGAACTGAAGAAGCAGTTGCCTTCGTATAGCACTTAGAAATACCATGACCTGGATGACCGAGAATCTTCACAGACAGAAGAGGCAAGAGGTTCACTATCCAGCTCAAGGACATGCTGACACACACTGTCACCTTTCAGTAATGGGATGCTCTCTTTCACCACTGGGCTTTTCTGCCTGTTAAATTATTATGGAGGATTTTTTTTTTTTTAAATGTCATTGAAAGGCACAAGAATTTCAACTCTGGGCCGTTTACACGCTAAACAAATTATTAACACTTTTCAGATGAAACTTTATTCTTTTATGAAATTTTATTTCTGATTAATAAAAAGAGCAAAAGAATAAAATTAGAACTTTTCCTTGCTCACAACAAGGGTGTGGAATATTTGTCGAAGCATTGATTCCATAATGAAGCTTAAAGACAATTAGTCAGTAGTTTTAAGATACATAAATGTGAGGCCTTACTATTTAGAACCTGGGTTAGAGTTCTGATATTTTTTGATTTGCTCTTTTATTTTTTTCCTGTTTCTTCTCTCATTTACTCTGGTTATTTCATCAGTCAGTTGTAATGGGACAGTGAGCACTTCTATATCTGTTAATTTGATTTTAATGATACTTTTACATTTCAAGCACTCCCATATTAGCGTTTGTTGCAAATATGTTTAAAAACTGTTGTACTTTTTTTTACATCCTTGAACTGGACATTGGGTTCTTGTTGCCACTGTGTATAGTATTTTCTTGAGTTTAACTGAAAGGTAAAATAAAAGTATTTAAAACAAATATACACTCTGCATATATAAATACATGGGTCCTAACCACATAGTGGCCTAGCATCTTGTACCATGAACTCAACTGTGACCCATCTTTCAACTACAGGGGCGTTTCCAGGTTCCTGTTGCTGTATCAGGCTACTAAAATGCAAACAAATGTGCAACAATCCTATCATCATAGCAGCTTCTTAACATCAAATTTTCCTGCAAAGCTAAATTGATGTCACAGCTCAATTTGTAACCTTATGTAAAAAGCACATCTTGTTTGAAGGATTTTAACCTTTGAGTCCACAGTATTTCAATCAGCCAACCACGCAGGCTTGACTCAGACAGCCTGCCACTTGGTTCCTTGGGATATCGATTTCTAAATAAATCAGGGCGACATTTATACACGTCTAAAAGCGGTAATCATTGTACACGCATAATCATACTGAATTAACAACACAGAGCCATCCAAATTGGAGTCAAAGACAGGATTTTCCTGTTTCCAGTGATAAGATTGTGGAATGACTGTTGTGGAGGAGAGTAACTGTATGATGCAACATGTGTTTTTCATGCACCGCTGTTTCCTTTCCATGTAAAATTAAGACACCAATGTGTGGTGGTTGTTTCTGATAGGAAGGTGGCATGTTTTATATACAGTGTAAGGATGAAGCCTTACAGTTATCTGTCAGGTCCCAACCCAGTCACTGAGAAACCCTTACCTAGGCAGTTATTGAAATGCAGCCACAGTAACTTCCCTGCTGGCCCCCAGGGGTCTACTGGGGACATTATCCCAGCAGAGAAATAATGGACCCTACTGCTGAATACACCCATTACCTCTGAAACTGTGAGGATGTACAGTATATGCACACATGCAAAAAGACACATTTCACTACAAGATAGAAAAAAGAAATATGTTACCATTTACAACTCCAAGGTTATTTCAGTTTTCTAGACCAGAAAATAGTGTGCATCATACCCGTACATACAAAACATAGGCAAACACTGCATAACATCATTCAGTGTCACTGTAAATGATGCAGTCCTTGAAGAAAGCAAGGCATTTCTCTCTTCCAAACAGCATTAGCTAGCTATGATCAACTGCCATTATAAAGTTATATGAGTGAACAAATATATTGGTATTTTGTAATAAAAAATGATAGGTCTGCTGTATGCACAGCTAACGGTATGTAACACTTTCCTCAACTATTAAAGCCTCTGAACACCCACACAAGAGTTTTAAATTACTCAGGCTGATTAGACCTCTAGTCAGGCTGAAGCAGGGTGGATCTATGCTTTATATTACGTGGTCCCAAAAAACATTATGTGCCCGTAAGGCTGATGTCGGAGTAAGTTGTCCCACACTAACAGGTTGAACAAAAAAAGCCAACATATTTGAACAGCTGCACAAATTCTTGTCACTAAAACTGTCAAGACAAATAATCAGGTTTCAATAGCCATCATCACAGCAAGCTTATTCAGACCATTTCTAATCTTTATCAACAAACTACAACAAACTCTGTTAGGGTCTGTTTGAGTATTCTCAGATCTATTCAGATCTATTCTGACTATCTCCATGTCCTTTTTTTTGTCAAGTTTCCTATTTTTTTCTTCAGAATTACCGTTTAGCTGCTGTTGAGTACTGCTGCGCTTGTCTTCTTACCAGCAAGCAGTTGTGGGCTCTGTGCCTTGCTTAATGGGCCTTTGAAGTTGAATTGCTGATGGAAGGAAAATCATATCTCTTCCGGCCTTACATATTTTTTTTAATTTTTCTTCCATATTTTCCCAGGCTGCACTCTAGTCAAAAAGTTTTTGGGCTGCCGCTGTGTCTTAGTGGACATAAGTCTTACAAAGCTTCTATTCTTCTTCACCTCCTGCCATTGTCCCATTATTCAACTGGCTACAATCAGCCATCAGTACAAATCAGCTTCAATCAATTCACCACACACCTTACAACAAAGCATACAGAACATCATCATATCTGCAAGCTGCCCTCTGCCAACCACTGCAGACCAGCAGTATATGTCTGAAACACAAAGTCACTGAATATACATGTTGTACCTCTGCACATAGTGGGGGATACAGGCAATAACTACCCAGGGCCCCAGAAGTGCTATATCAATGAATATAGAACAACCACAGAGAGCAATGTAAAGTCCTTACAGCTTCCCTCGCTCCTCCTGGGGATACAGGCAGTATATATATGATATTATATGATAATGGAAGTGAACCAAGTGAGATAATGTGGCATGTGCATGCATGTGTGTGTGTGTCTTTCAATGCATTCATACAGCTTAGAGAAGGAGGGGGAGAGATGTTATCTTTCTTCTGCTCTCATATAGTTCAGATACAATCATCTGAAACGGAGAAAGAAAGGCAGGAGGGAGAGAAGAAGGGAGAGAAATGGAAAGGAAATGAAGGAGATCAAGTGTGTGAAATTTAAAGAGTGAAAGAGAGAGGGAAAGAGAGAGCGAAAGAAAAACGCAGAAGAGGCTCAAAGGAAGGGTAGGAAGGTCTGAGATGACTGTTACGGCTCAATTAATGCCGGGACATGAGATGGCCCAGCCACTGATAATGACAGAGCGTGCGTTAGAGAAAGAGACGGAGAGGGGAGAAAGGCAATAGCAGTGATCTCGACAGGATGTTAGGAGGAAGCTGGAGGGGGGAGAAAGAGGAGGAGGAGGAGAAGGAGGAGGAGAGGAAATAAGAGCAGATACTGTTAAATCTATTCATGATTCATTATTTCTCACTGCGACTCAAAGCTCTCCTCCCTCCCTTGATGTCTCTCTCCCACTCTCTCTATCCCCCTCTTTCTCAGGCTGCCCTCCCCGTTCTTTCTCTCCTTTTCCCTCCATTGCTTTTCTTTTCTTGGCTCTCATTTTCATCTCCATTTCTTTTTCCCCCTCATCTGTTCTCTGAGGTCTTTATCTGTCTCTTCTGAGGCTCCATCCTTCCTGTTTACCCTCTTTTCTTTCATCCGTTCAATTAATCTCTATCCTCTCTTTTCCTCTCATCCCTGCTTTCACACTTTTTCCAACCTCTCCCCACCATCTCAGGTTTTTTTTTGATCTCTTAACTGCCTTTTTTTTTCTATCGTGGTCCTTTTTTTCTTGCGGCCTCTCATATCTTCAGAGTCCTTGTTTTTCTGAATGATCTTTCTCTCTTACTTCAAACTACCTCGCGTACTTCTCCATCTTCTCTGCCTTTGTAACATCCTCTTTTCTACAACCTCTCTTTTCGTGCTTTATTCTTGTCCACTCTTTTTCTCTCAAATTCCTTATGCCATCTATTTTTTCTATCCCTTTTTGATATCCTTTTTTATACCAGCTCCTTCATTTTATATTCTATCACACACTCTCCCTACCTTCTTCTTTTTATTCTATTTCTGTCAATTTCCGCTTCTCTGTTTCCTTTTCGATCTGTGATACTGTAAGTTCTCTTTTACTATCTACCTCATATGTCTCTCTCACTGACTCTCCTACCACCTCTTCTCTTATCCCTTTTTAACAACCTTCTTGTTTCTTTTTTTTCCCCACATATGCTCTTTTTTCCCCCGTTGCCCAAACATATGCTTTTTTCCTGCCCATCCTCTCTCTCATATTCCCTTGCTCGCTCTTCTCATAACCTCATTCACTGGTTCCTGACACCAGGCTTCTCCCTTTTCATTTATTTCTCCCTTTTTGCTCTCATTTTCCTGACTGTACCTCTTTGGTCTCCTGTCATCCTCACCCTTTCCTCCCCATCCCTCCTTCTTCCCTTCCTATTTTCCACACTCTCTCCTCCTTGGTCTCCCTTTGTCATCTTCCCCACCTACCCCCATCCTCCCCTTCCTCCTCTCTCCATCTCTCAGAGGTGCAGCCAGCACCCCAGTCCATTTCTTCTTTTTGGCGACAAGAGCTGACAGTCCAGTTCTGCCCGGCTTTGCTGCCAGCTATCTCTCTTGCTCTCTCTCTCTCTCTTTCTCTCTCTCTCTCTCATCTCTCTCTCGCTCTCATTTTCTGTTCTCTCCCTGTGTCTCTCTTTCTTTAGCTCTTTATCTCTGGTCCCTCTCTGTCTCCACGGCTGAGTAATAGTTTTTCTATTCAGAATTAAAGTACAACTTTAACACTGCATTTTGCTTGGTGGTTCCAACTACATTTAAAATGGATAGTGTTTTAGTACTATATTAGATTTCTTTTCTTTTTTTTTTTTTTTTAACTTAAATGGCTATTTCTAACTACTCTTTTTGGAAAGGAAAGTGATTACATTTATGTAGTTTGTGCTTCATTTATTTTAAGTATTATTAGTTCAATGTTAAATTTCCCTGATGGGGACCACTAAAGTGCAATCTTAGTTTAATTGTTATATGACATTATGAACAGTGAACATCAATGGCTTCAAAATACAGTGGCACTATTTCACACTAACTGAAATAGAGTGAAGGAACAGTTTAAATCCTAAGAGCATTTGTACCGTGGCTCAACTTTTTTCAGGATGAAATGATCATTACTTGTAAAACTATACTTTTAAAGTAGTTTTTCCAACAAATATTCTGGTCTCTTTATTTCCTTGTCTCTCTCTCATTTTTGTCCATCTGTCTCTCCCTCTCTTCCAATGTACAAATGCTCTGTTGCAACAATGTGAACTAAGAGCACATTCCAGTGGCTTCATAGAATGTAATGCTGCATTTCTGACATTGCTCCACCTTGAAAATAATAACACAATAACACTAGCATAACAAGGGATCCGCGCTGGGGTTTACTATAGCTGACACTGTCAATTAAAATGTGCTGTGATCGGCTGTTAAACTCATCTTGCATCATCCCTAACTTCAAGCACTCGACATAACTTCAGTCAGTACTGGAGACTGAAAGAAGTATGTACACTGCACTCTGTATTTGGACAGTAACCCACTGTTTGATGTGTCTGCGCTATAATTACCTTTATAGCTAAATGACACAATGATTATGAGGTTAAAGTGCAGAGTGCAGAGGCTTTCATTTGAAGGTGTTTTCAGAGATTGTTTCAAACAATGAGCTGTTTTCTGAATGGGTATCTCAGGCATGCTAGGAGCTCATTGTAAAATGTGGAAAATAAATCCCCTCTTGTCTTGCATGATAGTGTCTGAGTCAACTGCAGAGAGCGAGTTAGCATGACAGATAGATAGAAAGAGAGAGAGAACGAGGGAGACACAGGCAGCCACCTTAAAGCAAGATGCCTCTCAGCTGGATAATGATTCTGTCTATCTGCATGGAGGTCTGTCAACACAGCCGAACAGATCTCATGTCTGTCTGCCTTTTGTCTGTCTGTCTGGACATTTATCTGACTGTGTGCCTGTCTTTCTGCCTGCAGTTTGACTGCCTTCCTTTCCCGCAGTGTGACCCAGACAGCAAATTAGCAGCAAGTGTGGAGTCTGACAAGCAGACACCGGCACCTGAGAACATACACTGCTCCTCAGACACATGTCTTCATTCAAGAATATGGGATCTGAGTGAGAATAAATGGAAATGATGCACAATTTACACTGACCTTCTTTTACCACCTTGTAACTCATAGCTGGTCTTTACATTGTTTAGATGAACTGGTGGGTGATTTTACCATCCAGTCCTAACTATCCCATGTTGCAGATAATACTTGAGCCTTGCAGACATCTAGTGTCAGTTAACCTCAGTCTGTCACCATTAGTCCTCTAAAACCTGGTAAAACCTTTAACATTGCTATGGTTACCATCTGTACCAGCCACTTCAACATTATAACTGTTTATTTCTTTTCTCAGCTACAGCAGACATCACTTCTTTCTAATTAAGGGAAAGAGACTATCCAGACAAATAAACATTTAGTCGGGTTATGATAGTCCATAATCCTGCTTGTTTTTTTCTGACCTCGCTTTTCATGCCACAATACTTCCATTCAAAGGTGCACAAAGTAAAAGTAATAAAATCAATCATCCATTACTCATTACTTTTTCTTTCCCCCATTCTCAACATCTCAGCACAGAAATGTAAGTTGTACCAGATTCTGCTTTATTCTGTTAATATAGTGTACATTCATTAACCAGAAAAATAGAAACGTGTATTATGTGATAAAGTGCTCGACAGCAACCCTGCGCTAAATACTACTGTGCAAACACAAAACATAAAAGGGGGACAGCAACAAGGAAATTTAGTTCAAACCCATCTGCACATAATGACACACTGGAATCCAACATTTACCAGCATCAGTTTGTCAATGTGAAGAAAGATGCAAAAAAAATACAGAGCACAGTCTTTCTTACCTGTTTGTGCATCTCAATGTTGAGACCGTAGGACATTTCATAATACTGTGGAGATAAACACAAATGACAGAACTTCCTTAGCATTTTACACACGACACATATTAACATTCAGTCTTACACAATACCCCCCCCCCATTGAACATCTGTTGCTCAGTGTAGCTGCATATGCTGCTGTTTGTCACTGTGGTTTTAATGAAAGAAAGAACAGTGAGGGTGAGAGGATGGGAAAGAGAGAAAGTGACTGTGTTTGCATAGTAAAAAAAGTTTGTATGTCTGTGTATATATAATGAGGTATTTATGTCTTGGTGTGAGTTATGTGCAATCACTGTCTCAGGATATGTGTGTTTGTGTGTGTGTGTGTGTGTGTGTGTGAGACAACAGTTTGGCAACTGGTGTTTATGCAATGCTGCCAAATGAGCATGGCTTTGTGTATGTGTGTTTACTGCATTTTGTGTTTCTGCCTCTGTTTGTGTGTGTGTATATATGTATGTGTATTTGTGTGCCTATGAACACCTGTATATGGTGGTCATCGGAATAATGAGCCAAACTGTGGAAATGTTTGCTCAGAATGCGGTGAACGGTGTATCTGTATGTGTAAGTGTGTGTCTGCACAGGGGGTTGAATAATGTATAAGCTCCCTTTCATACCTGATACTAATTTACAATATATCAGGATATTTTAAGGAGAAAGGCATGGTAATGCAAGGCGAAAATGTACACAGAACAGATTGCAAGTGGAATGCTAACAAATCGGCCAGACCACATCCGGAGGTGATCCGACTCACGTTGAGACCAGACCTGAGCAAGGCGTAAATGCAATCTGCAAAGTGTGGCCACATTCGTAAGGAAATAAATCCATCTAACAGGTTAGATCAAAAAGTCATTTAACTCTGCCTCTTACGGCTAACGGCCAGATTCTGCAGACAACCCTTTTCCTGGCAGAGGAAAAATAATTAGACCACAGAAAGCAATTTTTTGCTTAACCTGAAACAAACACGTTCGGTGACCAGAGCTCCTGTGATCTGATGTCACTACAAAGATTAGAGTTGATGCAATTGGTAAAAATTATTACCAACAATTGTATATATCAGTTTATTGTTTAAGTCATTTTTTCCACCATTTTCTGACATTTTACAGACAAAATGATAAATCAATTAATCGAGAAAATAATCGACAGACCAATCGACAGATTAATTTGAAAATAATTGTTAGTTGTGGCACTAATACAGATAATTTACTCAGATCACATGTTGCCGCTGTAAAGAGGGTCTGCAACACAACATATCTATGCCAAGCATGTCCTGCTCCCATTTAAACATGTTTTGTGTGTCTGTATTTGTGACACCAGCACATTGAACATACCTCTGTGTGTGTGCTTGTTAAATGCCTTTATGCTACCACCTCTGCACATGTGCATTTGCTAAATGTGTTGCCCTGTCTCCTCTGTGTGTGTTTCCGTGTGTGTGTGTACATCAGTAATGTGCTGTAATGGTGTTGGTGGCGAGCGGCAAACAGACAGCGAGGATCCGTCATGCTGACAAAGGCAGCCTCTGCCGCCGGATGAGCAACGCTCTGACTGATGAGAGCGGGACACGACTCTCTCTTCCTCTCTGTATTCTCTTGCTCATTTTCACTCTATCGCTCTCTTCCCTCTCTCCATTTATTCCCCACCTCATTCAGTCCCTCCCTCTCACTCCAATCTCTATCTTTCAGATGCTGTCAGTCCGTCCGTTCCTCTCTGCCCTCCTTCTCTCTGGTTATTCCCTTCCTTCTTTTTCTCGCTGTCAGATGTTCTTTCACTCTCCATTTCAGTCTGTCTTTCTATTCCCTGTCTCCTTTTACTCACTTGCTATCTTTGTCTGTCTCTATCCATATATGTGCCTATCTATCTAAATTCAGATTCACCTTTTTGGCATGAACATTAGGTGCAGAACTGCCAGATCACATTGTACAAGGTTCACACTATAAGTATAATAATTCAGAATTTTTTTAAAAAGAAAGAAAGAAAAATGGTAGTCATATATTTGCAGGGTACAATAAAAGAAAGAAACACAACTTAGTGCAGACTAATTATTAAAAACAGAACACTTATGATGAGATTTTTTTTTACAATTAAATGTCAGAACTATAAACGAAAAAAGATCAAATAAAAATTCAAAAAAGGTTGCAGATTTTGAAGGAGGTGACAGTTTCGTGTGTTGTTTCGCTGGTTGTCCCTCGGGCTGCAACATGCTCTGACATATTTTGCTGCTTCAGTGGCGAGGTCAGTTTTTTTCCCCAAGTACTGTATGCATTAAAGTCTGGTCTGAGAAAGTGTGTCACATTCTTTGTGTTTAAGTTTAGAAAACTGAACAGAAGAAAAACAACAGAACTAATTTGTATTTTCTATCAGTTCCTTTCATTCAACTATGCTGGGCCACCAACTTCACACCCATCCTTGGCCTCCTCTTACCTTATATAAGAATGATTCCAATGAGTTCCACAGTGTGAATCATGCAGAATTCTTTGTTTCATATTGGGAAAAAGACAGCGCTTGTGCCTAATTGGTAATCCTAATTCATCAGACACCTTAAGTCAAGCTACTGGAATTGGTATCAGGAAACAAAAACTTGGATCGGCGCATCCCTACCATGCCATTAATGTAAGTCATGTCTTTAAACCAAGACCTTTCCGTAACCATAACCAAATTGTTTTTGTTCGGAATCTGGACCAAACATAATGCAACGGCAGATAAATACATACAACAAATCATTTTTGAAACAGAAAAAAAGTCAGCCTGCCAGTAGAGACTTCAGATCAGATTGATCGATCGATCTACCAATCTATCGATCTATTTGCTGTTTCTCTGTTGTTACCTTCTTTTCCTGCCTCTCCTTGGTCACCTCCTTCCTCTGGTGCATTCTCCCTTGCACTCTCCTGCCAACACCTTTTCTGTCCTTCTTGCCAATTGTCTTATCTTTCTTTGACTTTTTTTGACCTTCTTTCCCTCTCTCCTCTCCCTGTTACTTTCTCTCTCTTTCATCTCCTCGTTTTATCTGTCTGCTGTATCATTTTCATCTCTGTCCCTTACACTCTATTCTCTCATTCTTTCTCCTTTTAGTCATTTCTATCAATCATCCTTCTCCTTTATGATCTCTCTCTATTTCATGCTCTCTCTCTCTGTCTCTCTCTCTCTATCTCTCTCTCTCTCTCTATTGTCGTTTTCTACTTGGCTTACTAGCTTTGTATATTTGTTCGCTCTTGTCCTTGTCAAGTGCTATATCTATATTTTCTCCTTTTTCTCCCTGTCAAGCTCACGTCCACTGAGCACTTTTGCTCCTTTCTTTTTATTCCTGACACACGCACACACACACACACACACACACAAATATGTTTTCATACATACAAAAACGTACACAATCTTGGAATCTCTTCCACATGTATAAACGCACTCATACTTCACGCAAGTATACACACACCTGAAAACACACACATATATTAAAGCGCTCATTCACAAACATGCTTGAGCTAGCTCTTTGTGTTTCCATGTCTGCCTCTCCTCCAGCCCTCTCAACATGAAAGACATGTGACATCTCTCTTTGTTCTCCCTCTTCCTCTCTCCCTCTCATCAGCCTCTCTCTTCACCTCTCCATCATTACACCTCTCCTCAGCCCTCCCCATCTTTTTAACTCAATTCCTGTCTGTCTCTCCTTATTAATTCTCCCTCCATCTCTCCCATCAGCCTCTCCACCTCTCTATCATTACTCTCCATTTCTCTTTTTCGCTCGCTCCTCTTTCATTCCCTCCTCTCGAACATCCTCTTTTCATTTAGTATCTCACTTTTGCCCACTATGCTGACAGCTGAGTGCTAAAACTAGGGCCCTAGCATTTGAATACAATCTTGCAAGAACATAGCTCACCTCAGCAGCTCTCCGCTCTGGACTAAAATGAAGCGGCTGACTGTACATAACCAGCACGACACTGTGGACAGGAATGTAATAAAGGTATGATGGGAACGCTGCTCTGTGAAGCCAGAGGGAAAGCAAGTAGGTTTGGGTTAGCAACAGTAAAAGTTAAGGAGCCTTGATCGAGGTTGGTGTACAGCAGAGATGGTGCCTTTGCAGTTTTAGACCCCGAACTCTGGAACCAGTTGCCTCTGAATGTTGGCTGGCCCTGACACTGCCTGTTTTTAAATCCAATCTTAAACCACATCTTTACTCCTTGACTTTTAACTCGAGAGTAGTACGAGAGTTGTTTTCTTTTATTGTTTATGGTCCTACTGCTTTTATTCCTTTATTGTCTTTTAAACTGGTCATTGTGTTTTTATTGTGTTGTTTTATGGTTTTAGCTATTTTGATTGTACAACACTTTGGTCAAGTGTTGCTGTTTTTAAATGTGCTTTAAAAATAAATTTGACTCAACTCGACTTGTCTTAATGATGCTAGTGTGCATTTCAGAGAGTCAGGTGTTCTGACTGAGGTGTTCAGTTCACTACTGTCAAGTTTCACTGAGACATTTTCATTAAAAATGCCACTCACATCAGTGCATTCCACAGTCATTAAGGAAATTTTTCTTCAGCTAGGTATCTCTCTGGTTAAAGAAAAGAGCAAAGAGAAAATCTACCAGAAATTGTACACTGAACTCTAAAGACATTACGCATAAATGTTTGGAAAGTCTGTCAATGGTGGAGTGTCAACAAGTCCTCAAGTTTCAATCTCCATATAGGTCACTTGTCCCTGCCCTCAGATATGAACCACAGGAGAGTACCAGCAGCACGTGTATGAGACCTTTGTTGTCATGGTAACAAAAATAAACATGGTCAAGGTTACGAGACGGTCATGAATAAAAGAAACAGCACTGACTATCAGCTTCACACAGGAAATGATCAGCGGTTTTCTGTGTGAAAGTCCTGTGTTTAGTCGACCCATCCATCCAACTTAACATCCTCCTAACGCAGACTTTGTCCTTCTTAATGCTACGTCACCTAACTTCCTCCTTTGCTCCCGCCATAATTACTGCCAGCACTAGAGGTCACCCAACAATAAAACGTAATTATGGGTCGCAATAAGCTTTTTTACAGCAAGGTCTCTGTAATGTTACTATATGGTACTTGACTATTTCCAGTTTCCATTATACTTCCACTCCACAACATTTCAGAGGAAAATAGCTAACACTTCAACACCACTCACTATTTGCATTTATAAGCATAATATAAACATGTCATAAATGAGTAATAACACACTACAATGTAGTTGTCAACAGGTGTAAGTCTTTTTTTTTATGTATTTATCAACACATACAGTATAGCTCCAGCAGACACCCATAAATGGAGGCTATTGTCTAAACAGGTAATGACAATATAGTAGAATTTAATGATATGAAATATGTATTATAAGTTATCATTGTTGTTAAATACTCTACACTAATAAACACCATAAACACCATAAAATGTCCTTGTATTTAAAGTGTGTTGTTTATTAAGTATTTATATATATAAAATAAAATGATATAATATGATGTGCTGCTCAAGATAAAAATGACCCAACAGTAATAAAATAGTTAAACTTAGACTCACATCCACCAATAAAATACTTCTCATATATGAATGCAAAAAACAAAAAAATCAATCCATTATAATTTATATAACGACATAAGGCTGCATAATGAGTACTTTTACTTTGGATACTTTAAACTTTAAATACATTGGATGGACTGCATTTCCACATTTGGGGCCACATACAAGTGAAGGCAAAACCTAGCAGGAGGTTATTCACTGCATTATGTGCAAATGCAATACAATAAGGACATTGTACTGCTACTAGGGAACTGTGGCACTATTACTGATTACAGTATGCGATTGCAATAGTTTATTGGTCCCTGCAGGATAATTTCCTCTATGCTGATTTCCATGGCGTAAGGTCAGACACAGAACAGTGTCACCTTCAGGACAGCTCAAAACAATTTAGCACGTGTTTCATTTGCCAGGACTTAAACCTAAGTCATTCAGCCTGAAGAAGACAAAACAGTAATTGTCAGACAGAAAGCAGAGTTACATTATCGGGATTTGAAGCTGAAAGCTGACTGAGAGATCTGACCAAGAGCCACAAGCTGCTGAGTAAGTTGCAACAACACTCTGTCACAGTGTTGGAAAAGTTGCTCCAGCCAGACATTTGCTCTTTTCAACATACAAAGAATTCAGATTGGACCAGTAAATGTTTTCTTTGAAAAGGCAAAAAAGAGAAGACTAAGAGAGTAAAATGTAGTAGCAGTCGTCCTGTGGCTGTAGGCTAGACAGTAGTGAAGCAACCATTGTACATATACTATTTTTTGCAGTCTTTTACAGTACCCTAGTGACAACGCTCTATGGGAGTCTGGTCTGGACTGTAGTGTGGTAACAACTGTGCATTGGATTCTGTCAGTGTCTAACTGCAGTGCGTTAACAGTTACCACTGATGTCCACTGTATGCAGTTACAACTCAGGACTTATAAATGACACTTGCACAACTGCAGTAAAAACTACCACTACTGCTGTCTTGTTCAAATTAAGGGCAAACACTTGACAAACACGTTCAAGTATAGTGCTTACGCCCAAATAGAAAAATAAAATAAATAAATAACAGGATATACTGCTATATTGTATTGTGTGTGTGTGTCGCTCAGTAGTAACAGGTGTACTACATAGCCTGCATTTCAGCAAGCTGTATAACAGCTGCACTCTGCCTGTGGTCTACACTGCAGCAGAGTAATGACTGTACTGTGCGAGTCGTGTAAATTGCAGTGCTACACTATGTGTTTTGTCTGTTATACTCAGTTTTTTAATAGGTTCATCCTCTCTTAACTCTCTGGCCCCCCCCAACCTCCCATCACCCCACCCCCCCATGCCAACAGTTTGTCTTTATATAATCTCTCTGTTGTGTCTCATTCAACACTCTGTGTAAGATCTCTTGTCTATGTGGGTTGTATGTATGTGTGCATAGCTGATTTCAAGGAGCATGTGGTACATGTTTATGTGTACGTGTGTGTGTGTGTGTGTGTGTTACGTGTTAAGCCTGGCAGAGGGACGCTAAGCCAACTGGCTGACGTTGCTTACCAAGAACACCCAGCACTGCCCACCCAGAGAGCAGAGAAAGAGAACAGTGTGTGTGTGCGTATCCGTGTGTTCTATGTGTATTTTTGTTTTTCCGACCGAACTGTGAAGTAAGAAAGCAATGACGATGTGAAGCAAAGATAATTTTTTAAATGAATGCAAGTGTTCTTGGATTACACCTTATAAAAAAATATGTTGCTGTTCCAATAAAAGAAGATAGAGTATGGTGTCCAAATATCACGTATGTTTGCAAGCACTCAGGAAAATGAAAAAGCAATTTATTCCTATTACTGTTGTATATTTTTTATATTTGATATCAGCATCAGTACATATCTACAACAGCAAGTAGTGTGTATACAGGGCTGGGTGATCATTCAATATTATTGTTTATTTACGTTCAGTGGAATTGCAATGGCATCAAATTGTGTTATCTTTTTACCAAAATCTGTTTGAATCCATATTTCCAAGACAGAAAATGACTTATTAGTATGAAGAGATTGAATTTCAACCATACTGACCAGTACACATGAGCACAAATATGATTTTACTAATTATTATTATATTAATTATTTAATGACCCGTATAAGTTGAATGGTAGCAATCCTGTGTATGAAAGGAGTACATTTCTTGGTATAGATAATATTCTATCAAAAGTCTCTGATTAAGATGTTATTCTGCTCTGTAAATGTTGTACTCATATAATTTTAAAATGACCATATATTTGATTGCTTCAGCTGATTAACTGGACTTCCAGTTATCATTTCAAATCTGTTCAATCTTCAACAGCAAAGACACAAGTGAAAAGGCGTTTACTTGAAATTTCAAAATCGGCACATATTTTTGTCACGTCAAACTGATTATTGCAAAACTTAAAGACGTATGCTTTTTAAAACTTTGACAAGACTTACATGTGTAACTCTATTTGCAAGAAAAGTGTATATGTAATTGAGGGGAATAAAATCTCTGGAGCTTTAAACTGTTTCAATTTCCTAGTGTATCTAAAATAAAATAAAAAACAAAACTGTGTATAAACACATTGTGAGTCTACATCTCACTCACTTCCATTTTCATTGCTGCATTTTTTCCTGCTTTTTGGCTCGTCATGTCAGTTCAGCAGGCGGGTTACTTTAGATAAATGAGGTTGCAATGTAATTCTTGTTTATCTGATCGCACTGTAACGTTCCACTCCTCTGAAGATACCCCATATCTAATGTGTATCTGCCACTAATAACATACACACTGCACTGTCATCATCAGGGTACAACAGACAAAAAGCATTCCTGCATTTCTCTCAACGAGCTGCTCTCTCCCTCTCTTTCTCTGTCTCCTTCTGTTTCTTTCCTCCTTCACTCTCGTGTTTCCCTCCTCCTTTCCATTCTCTCATTCTTCAGGGAGTGTTTGCTCTTTCGTTCCCCCCTCCCTCCCTCCACCCCCCTGGTGTTGAGAGAGTGTCAGACAACGGTGCCAGACTCTCTCTCTCTCTCTCTCTCTATCTCTATCTCTCTCTATCGCTTCTATGCATTCTGCAAAGAATGCTGGCAGACTTTAAAATGAGCTTTAGGAAGTGGGTCTAATCCAAGGTGATTTATCTAAATGGGACAGTCATGCGTGTGTGCAACTCTACACTCAGGCATGTGTGGCTTTATAGCATGTTTATAGCACATTTATATGTGTGTGAGCTGTGTTACATGTGTGTACACAGCTTGTGTTTACTCCTGCATATTTTATTTGTCCATTTGTGTGTGTGTGTGTGTAAAAACCTTAACCAAAGCATTGTTCAACGGTGTCTCTTGAGTGAGCTTGTCCCTTTCATCTGCCCGCCCACACACACACACACACACTTACTTGCACACATACCACCAATGTTAAAACATTTATTAGCATGCTGTGCTAACCCACATCAGAGGTTAGGTTAGCGGGCTCTGACTTCTCCATTGTGTCCTGTCAGCGGGTGACGACTAAATCAGTCACGGCAGACATTCAGCCTCACTGCAGCTTCTCTTGCAGCCAGTTTCATCAGAGGGAGAACCAGAACAACTGGATAGTACTGACCTTGAATTTGAAAGGGTTTATGTCTACAAACGCATGTGTACAGTACGTACCATGGGGGGAGACCCCGTCCATCTTTATGAATACTCCTGTCCTGTTTGTTTCTCCTGATCCAGACAGTTCAGACAGGTTTAAGACTCTTAAAACAGACTCAATCCTTCCCTACATCTGGCCCCGCTTAAATCCCCTGGCCAACTCCCACTATCGGGGAGCAACGTTTAGCTTAGCAAGGAGCAATCCCTTCTCAGATTCTGCCCTCTCTCCTCCTGCCCTCTTACATCAGATTCCTTTCTCCTTCTCCCATTCCTTGGCATTTTTCCTTCATCTTCTGTGTTTATTCAATCCCTCCGACATCTCCTTTGCTCCATCATACTCATTTACAAAAATGAACCCTTTTTGTCTTTGCTGTCTCTTCTCCCTTTCTTTTCTGCTCCTCTGTCAGTGTCCTTGTTCTGTTTTTCTTTTTACTTTTTTCCTTGTCTCTCTGCCAATGCCCCTGTGCCCTCTCTCTCTCTCTCTCTCTCTCATATTTCTTTCATCTCTGTTTTGCTCACTCTCTTTTTCTCTCTCTATCTCAGTGTCCCCATCTCTCTCTTCACTTCCCTCATTACTTCTGTTCTCTATTCTCTCTTTTTCTCTCTCCTTCCTTTTTTCTAACCCCTCCTTCCCCCTTTTCTCGAGCAGTCTGTGACTGTAATGTTGCTGAAGAGAACACAGTGTGTCAGCCTGAATCAGACAGATGAGCTGGGAGTGGAGTAAGAGGCTGAGAGCACCGCATTAATCCACACACATACACACACACACACACACACACACACAGACACACACACACACACTTCATCTCTGCCTGAGGGGATGTACTGAATGGACGAAGCGCACAGATATATGTACACACACACACACACACACACACACACTCACAATGTTCCAACAAATGACCGCATGGCAGGCATGAGACAAAACACTGAAGCCATGATACAATCCTGATACAGAAATATTTTGTAATATGTCTTGATGATCTTAATGTTAAACTACCAATTTACTTTTGTAAAGTAAACTGATCAAGACAATCGTGTTGCCACAGCCCAAAGTTTTACATTACACTCACTGATCATAATATATTATTGTCTGCTTAGATTAGTTTCTAACTAAAGTTTTTACACATTAATGCATCAGTTTTACACACTGAACAGGTAAGTGAAGACCTGCAGGTGCTTACTGCAAGCTGAGCAAACATCAATTATCCAATATACACACAATGAGGGTAAGCAACCATTATCATGGCACTACTGTCCACTAAGACAGCTGCTTTTTCAAAAAAAAACAACTAACATTAGCATTGTTCAAATTAATTCAAAAACAACCCATGTTACCTAATCCTAAACTAAGTTTTAAAATTGACAGTACATCTGTGCTGCCTCTGCTGTCTCACTTGAATCCTCAGACCTCTAAATCACAGCTAACCTATTCAGAGATTTTAAGGGAAATGAAAAGGAAATTCTGTCTGATTATCAGACTACATGCAGGTAACTTCTAATATTTTTTTGTTGTGGTAATGCCACTTCAGGGCAGTAGTATTTGGTCTGGTGACATAATTACCCACTCAGCGCTTGATAGTCTATACAAAGTAAATTTTGAGTCAGATCATTACAGATTGAATATTATTTTTTTTCCATATGTTTGAACAGTAGCTCAAATTTCAAATTCTAATTGACAGTCATGTTGTCTGCCCTCCCCTTACACAAGAGGAAAAATGTGGTCATAAAATATGCAATTTAATATCACATGTTTCATTTCACTGGTATTTTGTATGCAACAATATTTTGTGTCTTGCCAACAGCATGGCCGTTCATTAACACCAGACCCCTGCGGCGCCTCTGTACCTCACTTAAACACACACATACACACCAACACAGCGATGGAGAAGCCACCTAATGTGACTCCCGACTGTGAGCTGTCACCCTCCAGTAGACATGTCTTTTTTATACTTTATATTAAAGGGGCCGGGCTGTCCACTCCCCCGTAAGAGTTTTGTCTTGTGTTTGACAGCAGGAATGAGAGGAGGGCTGCAGAACAGTCAAGACACTGGATAAAAAAAGGTTTCTGAAGGTATTAAATCAAAAAAAAAAAGAGAAAAGCAGAGCAGCAATTGAACTACAACATATATTTGATTGTAAAACCTCCAGTTATAAGACTATGAGCAGGGTTTTCCCATTTTAGGCCAGCAAGGCTTATAAAGTCCACTTCATCTAGGCAGTGGGGAAAAGAAGGAGAGGAAGGAGAGACTGACACAAAGGTCTGTTTCCATTAAAATGGTGACTTTGAGGGTTCTATGATGCAAGACAACTATTTTATCTCCTCTTCTTTCACATTCCAGTGAGCCTCCTGCTCATGTACTGGCTCTCAGCAAGACTCAACCTAAGGCCAGCAGGGGTGAATACAGCTCTCCAGACAGGAATCTTACTTGCACTCTGTGTAAGCATGTGACCGACACGTTTACGCCCCCTGATTAGCAAGGGCTACAATGCAACCTTATTTAAAAATACACAGTGGAATTCCAGAAGAGCAGTGAAATCTGAGAGCCATGAATTATAAATTCAACAGCCAGAGAAAAAGCAAGACGCCCACAGACACTCTCAATGTGTGTGACTTGATGTTTGTGTGCGTTTGCAGCTACCGCTAAAGTTACACATTGCCAGTGTCTCTCTACACATACAAAGAAAAGAGCCAGTCTAGCAGAGAAGCCAACATAAAACATATACTCCATCCAAAACGCTAAAGAGAGCAGGTCTGCCAAACATGCAAATACACTATATCCAAACCTGGCTCTGCTGTTCTACTGCAGCAACACCACACACACAGGAGCAATTTGAGAGGGTTATGGCATCATTTCTGCAAGCGTGAAATGTGTAACGCGTACCCATTGCCAGCTATAGAATTAAAGTAGTAAATGAGAGGAAAAACAAACTTCCCAACTTTGAAAAGTTTCATGCCATAAGGAGATTTCAAGCAGCAGAGAAAAACTAACACCTTCTGCTGGTTGAAAAGTACAGCTCTGTAGCAAATACAATATTACCGCAGTTATTGGCTCAGTTTTACTTTTTGCTTTTTGTTTTCTTTGTGTCACATCCTCTTAAATTAAAAATAAATTCTAAAAATTCAGTCTAATTTTTAGTCTATTTTAGTCTATTTCAGCACCTGTACCTCCATTTAGTGGTTACCATTAGCCACTAATGAGAAAATCTGACACACCAAAAAACGGAATTTCCCAGACACATAGTGATAAAACTGAACTCAAATAAATACAACAGGTTTTCACATTACATTCAACCACCTGTACTGTACTGTAGTAGGCAGGTTATCAAATAATCACCAAAGATCACATTACAGAAACACCTTAATGAAAAAAAATCTCAATCACTGCCACCTTACAGAGAAAAAAAAAGTGTGTTTGCTTAATTGTAGTGTATTCTCGGGTGTTAAAAGTGCACAAAAAATTCCACATGAATCAGTCGGGTATAACCCTGCATAACCACCTCCCTACTTTCCAACCCCTCACCCTAGTATTTAAAGAGCTTAAAACTGATGAATAGTAAAGGAAGGAGCAGTGCAGCGTGGTGAGCAGAGCCCCAGCCTGTGGAAACAGGCCTCAGTATGGATGACAGGCCTAACGAGCTAAATATAGCCTTCTGGGTTATCTCCTCTGTGGGCGCAGCGAGTCCGTTGTTGCTTCACATTATTTACGTGTCTGTGCGTGCATCCTCTCTCTCTTTTCCTCTCTATCTCTATTTTTCATTTCACGCCCCCCACACAAGCACATCACTATCTCTTTCTCTTTTCTCTTGCACTCTGCGTTGCGTACTCTTTTTTTCCCCACTCTCTCTCTCTCTCTCTCTCTCTCTCTCTCCATTTCATCCTTTCGCAGCATCTTTTTTTTTTCAACCTCCATCTCTCCTCTCTGCATTTCTGTCCCCTGGTACCTCTCTTTCTCATTCCTTTTCAGCATTTTTTCTCTCTCTCTCTCTCTCTTCCCCTCTGTATCTCTCTCGTGCCTCTATCACTCTCTCCCGCTCCTCTTTTATTCTCTTTATCTCTGCCTCCCTTTATATCCTTCCCTCCCTCCCTCAGCAGCTCACTGTGTGTCTGTGTGTGTGTTTTTTGTCTGACACACTCTGAGCCTTTTTTCCTCTCAAGCTATCTTTCCCTTTGAGCCTCTCTTTCACTTCCCTCCCTCTCATTTTCTCTCCCTCCCTCTCTCTCATTTCTGAGCTATGCCTATGAAGTAGCATAGCGCTGTGTTAGCCTTGCACTACGCCACAGTGAGCCCTAGTTCAAATAACATAGCCTGGAGTGCTAACCGTCTGCCATGCTAACCTATATGGGAATGTCATCTGCATCTGACCTCCTGCCACAGGGAACTGTTAAAGCCTAAACATATAGCAGAGGATACTCGCGTGTTATTCTTCCCCCTCCTTAGTTTACCTTTGGCGCAGTGGTCACAAAGGCCATGACATTTAATATGCACAATGTTCGATCAAATGTCATCTATTGCCCCCGTCTATGGAGAGACACAGAACTGCATCCACGCTGGCACAACACCACACCTTTTGTATCAGCTTGGGTGGTGAGGATTTGCGATGGAGAAGGTGGATGTTTGTCTGGGCCATTTGCTACACATAGTAATTCTGTCAAACCACAGCTAAAATAGGGAGTGCCTGAGATTAGGGAAGTGGATGTTGTTGTGAGAATTCTGTGGTTTTCAGAGGTTTTTCTATGTGTGTGTTCTGCACTGTACCAAATTTACATGTACATGTATCTTCTTGTATTTTTTTTCTCCCACTTTGAGAAGCACTTCGAGTTTCTGAACAGTGAGGATATTTTTATGAAATAAGGTCAGTTCGACAAGTCCTTCTGTTGAGGACCACTTGAGGGTTTGTGTTTGGGTAGATGAGTATTCTCAACAAAACCTCTACATGTTTTTGGTTGTGTAATTGTACAGATTTGTTGTTGTACAGTTGTTGTTGTCGTCGTTGTACATGACTATTTACAAGACAATGTAACTTTTGTCTTGTTTTACTTTTGTGAAAAAAAAAACCCAAATGTTTATCTGTGACACATTTAATATGATGTAAGAGAAGAACAAGCAGAGACAAGCCTTAAAGTCAACAAACTGATTCATTAATGTCAGTTACACACATAAAGCAATAAGGTTTGTTAGCTAATGTCAGCCACCACAAAAACTACTGGTCACGCCAAACCAAGTAAGGTTTTTAGCTGCAAAGCCCCAGAGAGTATTAAAGTGAACAAGGATTGGTTTTATTGCATATAAATTCTCTTTTTCATTTGTGCAAAAAAAAGAATTCTTTATTTTTTATTTTAAAAGTTGCATAGTCTGGCTTTAGCTAAAGTAAGTCATGCGAATAAGTTAGACAGTGTTATAAGTACTAAAAGAACAATTTGAAATGGTCATATGCTATAGCAACAGTTGTTTTATTACATAGATATCTTATTAGGATAATTAGCTGTGCGATATTTTGACAGGTTTTGACTTTATTTAGGACTTATTACATTATCAGTTATAAAAAGAAGCAGAATCAGGAAAAGCTGGGGCCTTAGAAGTGTTGTGTAGATGAATGAATGTGTATATGCTGTGAGAGTTTTTTTAATCTGTTTATCTCCTGCCTGCCTGTCTGTGTGCTTCTGTATCCATTTGTCTATCTGCCAGTTCGCCTGTCTGTCTGCTCACACTCAGTCTATTTGTCAGTCTGTCTGCCTGTCTGGTTGACTCTCTTTCTGTCTATCCATCTGTGTGTCTATCTAGCTTACGGCCCTGATCCTGCCTGCTCTCCCAGGTTTATGAAATGCGAGCAGCTTAGCAGATGGTGCATATCGTATTCTGGTCGGCTCTGTGTGGGTTTTGTACCACAGACGAAGGCTTACGATACATGTGAGCCTTTAGTCGCGCAGGCACAACGACACAGAGGCAGCTCAGGCTGTTAGCGCGCGAAAACACAGAGAGGCGAAGAAGAGACAGAGAAACAGCCTAAGCAAGATAGAGAGTCTGAGGGAGGAAAAATGCAGCGACGGCTACGGAAAAACAAAAAATACGAATCCAAGAGAGGCATGAGAGAGCAAGCACGAGACACAAAAACACGATACACCTTTACCGGTTTAGTAAAGGTTTGTACAACTACACTGTGGAACTGTTCAAACTGTGTTCCACTATTACAGATATTCACAATTATGTACCTCTACAAATTACACATTTTTAAAGTAAATAATTAACAGAGATTAGAGATATTCTCATACTGGACATTGTCATTTCAACATTTTGTAAATGTGTCAGCATTCTGTGAGTTTTGAAAATCTACAGTGTGTTTATTTCTTTAGCAGCGTTTTTCATTATCTAAACTACCTCTTCATGTAAATGAAATGAGAAAGTAAATTAAAACAGGATTGACGAAGAGAGAGAGAGAGAGAGAGAGAGAGAGAGATTTTGAGAGAAAGAAAAACACAGAACAGAGAAGTGGAGAGAGATTTGTACTCCTGAATGACAAAAACACTAAACAGCATCAATCCAGCTGATCAAAAGCACAGATACACCTCCCCTGATTGTAATTCCTAAGTAAGAACCCATCAGACTCTTTTCAGAGTATGAGTGGCCCAGTCAGTCTAACAAATCACAGTACAGCTCTGATTGGACTCACCATGATGTAGTGCCTTTGCATCTCAGTCTTCTCACTGGCCAGCTTCTCACACTCCAGCTTCAGGCTGCACAAGGATGAAAAAAGACACACACACACACAGAGTGAATGGTTTATTTGCATCTAGTGAAATGAATTATAATTCTAACAGGACTTAGGCACTGCAGATGTCAAATACAGTTTAAGGCAGTGTAAGGATACCAAAAAGTCCCTTCTAGTCATACGGTCAGGCTACCTATTACCACTGGGGGGGCAGGCCGAGGCACAGCAAGGCAGTAAGTAAGTCAAAGAAGAGTGGACTTTGGACAGGCCTGAGATCAGAGGGTTGCTGGTTCAATCCCTCGACTAACCACAGTGAAGGAGACGTGCCACCCTTCCCTCTGTGACCACGACTGTGGTGCCCTTGAGCAAGGCATCGATCCACCCCTGCTCCCCAGCGTCTCTAGTGCATGTGCATGCTTTGTGTGTTTTGTTCACTTGGTGTGGGTAACATGCAGAGAGTAAAATTTCCTGTATGTGTAAAAAAAAAAGAAGGAATAAAAAGGATTCTTCTTCATGAAAATGAAAAATATCACCTTAAAGGCAGCAACAGCCTGCAGGGTGTGTGTCTTATTGTATACTGCAATCACACCAACTGTGCATGTATGTGGGAGAGTGTATGGTTGTGTATGTCATGTGTACATCTGTGTATAGAGCTCTGAGACTGAGCCCATTAGGTCCCGACAAGTAGTGTATTTCAGGTCAGTTTGAGCCTTTTGGCTGGGTTGTGCTTTAGCCTCCGGTCAGGTTCAGGTTTGGTTATTTTCAGAGGCATTTTTAAATGCATTTCAAATGCATCACATTAGTCAATAATGGATGAAATAAAGCAAAAAAATTTGCAAATGCAAGCTTCTTAAAATCCTCCAGCTATTCAGGGAAGGCTTCACTGCATGTACATTATTAACATGTCTTCTGAACTATTTAAACTGTCAAACTGACATGGGAAAGAGTGTCTGAGTTTAGCAGACTCTCTTTATGAGGTCAATATTCTGAGGAGGTAAAGCTAAGCCAGATGATTTATTATTATGAAAAGCTTAATAATTGTGCATTGTGCTGGAAGATGGCCGCAGTCTGCATGGCTGTACTTGACACTAATTACATGAACATAAGCATGAAAATGTATTTGTCGCTGTTGTTGCATCTGTGTGTTACTGAGATCCACTAGTCCAGCTCCTAGCACTAAAGTAGTGTTGCTGTATCACAGCAGGCTGTGCCGCATGCCCACAGAGGTGTAAGCAAGAGGCCGGATGTTTTAACCTATGATGGTTTATCTCTTTTAGCCAAGGTCACCTCTGGTCAGCCATATGATAACGTGACCATTTTAAGATAAGATAAAAATATAGTTGTTTAATTTTGTTAACATCACAGGAGAAACTGGAAATCTCTATACTTAAAAATGCACTGAATGGAAAAAGGGCATTTCAGGTACGCTGATAAAGTGAATGTAGGTAAAAGCTATTATCTTCTATTGATTTCCCTAATTACTGTAAATGTATGCCTATTACAAATGAAGGTTATGCATAGATTTAGGCAAAGATGTTCATTTAGAGAAATGTCTAAAGCTCTGAGACAGAATTATGTATGAAGGGCTGCAACTCACTATCAGTCTCCAATATTTTGCACACTCAGTGAACTAATAAAGATTAAGGGACAGCACTCGCACGCTGTCATATTATCTTTATTGGTTCATATATTCAAGAATTCAGCCACTGTTACTGAACTGAAGTACAATGTGTTGTTTTTACAATTATTAGGAGTGGAGAATATATTGTATTGAAAGTGTGGAAGAGTATGATTCATCATAAGATTAAGAAGTTCTTGAATAGAAAGAATTCAAATACTGTATGTTGACCACTGATGTTTATGAAGTGACTTTTTAGTAATAAATACAATGTGGAAATCAGTGTATATGTATGTATGTATGTCTATGCATGAGTCACACGTGCAATGCAATATTGTGTGTGTACCTGTGATATTGAGCCTGAAGGAACTGGAATTCCTCCTTGATACGGTCCAGAGTTTCCAGGACTGTGAACTTGAAAGACTGGCCGGGCTGCAAGGGGACCTGCACGGGAAAGACAGAAAGAGACGGAGAGAAAGAAAGGATGAAAACCTGATACTGAGGAGCACATGTGTATGTGCCTGTTCACGATAAGATTGTATGCGTTATGTCTATATTGCATGTGTGTAGGAGCGTGTTCACCTGCATGAGTGTGTCTGCAAGCAAGCGTGTGTGTGTGCGTGTGTGTGTGAGTGAGTGAGTGAGTGAGTGAGTGAGTGTGTGAGTGTGCGTGTGTGTGTGTCAGAGAACAAGGTAAGGGGAGAAAAAAAAGAGCCAAGATGAAAGTGAGAGGGAAGGTCACTTCCCCTTCCCACACATTATAAAGCCTTGTCCTCTCTCTCTCTCTCCCTCACTCTCTGTTCTCCTCCTCCTCTAATGACTCTGCCTCCTTCCCTCCACTGCCCCCATCCTTTCTTCCTCTTCTCTGCTTCTCCCTCTCTTCCACATTAGCATCCTCTCCACTCTGCCAGGTTGCTAATGTATTCCAGCCTACAAAGAGCTGAGAAGGGAGGAAACGTCAAATGAATAACTTATAGGGAATCACGGCACCGTCTCTCACCTGCTAAAAGCTAAAGAAGGTCCAACAAAACAAGCACCTCCCGGGGGCCCCCCCACCACCCCCAGGCCTCTATGTCTGTCTAAAGCGCTTTCAACAGCTGCCCTCCTCCGCCATAATCTTCATGGAAGTTTGAGAAACAAGGGCACTGTGGATGTTTTTGATGCTGTGGTTGTTTATGTTTGGGAATGGGGCTGAAGTAAGCAAAAGTAGCTATGTTTTCTGTCGATTCTCAGAGGAGATTTTTGAGCAAAAAGATACCTTTTTTGCCTTCTTCTTCTCCCTTTCTCTCTCTATTTGGATTGGCTAATTTTCCCTGCACTGTGGGTCTTCCGCTGTTAGCCTGGCAAGGCAGCAGACTGCCAGGTGTCTCTGCCACTTCTTTACAGCCACTTCTTGTCATCTGTCAATGAGCAGTCTCACCAGGAGCGCATTGGAGGAGGCACCACTTCTTTTCACCTTTGTCTTTTTTCCCCCCATCTACATTAAAAGGTGATGAAGCACACAGCAACAAAAAAAGAACAAATTCAACCCTGTTGAAGTTTATGATGTCATAGTACAGGATTTTTGGCTACTGTGGTCCTCAAAATGAAGTTTCATTTGACTATGATTTGAGCACTGACAAACAACAAGGACACAAAGCTCAGCCTTGATCGGAGCTATGATAAAATAGGATATGTTTTAGCTGGAAAATGGATGCACTCAAACTTTCTTGATGTTACTGTAGACTTGTTCCTGTACCAAAAGTAACAAAACATATGTTTTTTTTTTTTAGTAATTTAACGACCAAAGACCACGATAAATCCACTGATCTGCTCCTTTGTTCATCTGTTCATCACATATCCATCCAAACTGAGGGGCATGTTGCTGTCACTACAGTGAAGCTGGGTGGCTATCGGTGAGCAGCTACGGCTAAAAGATTGGCGGTTTCAGTGGCGGGGCTTCATTAGTCTAGACAAGCACAATTCAATTAGATTTCAATTAGTCCGACGGTGGAGGTCAGAGACGCGGTGGGTTCCCCAGTAATTAATCCGTGGAGCCGAGTTGAGCTGAGCTAAACTGAGCCGACGCAGGCATAGTGGGGACATCTAGATGGCTGGATGGGCACAACACACATAAACCCTCTGGGTGTGTGTGGGAGGGAGTGGTGGAGGGGGAGGGTGGGATAGATAGATAGTTGGGGGGGGTGTCTGCCAACAGATCCCCACTGACCTTGATTCACACACACACTCAGTGGGGGAGGGAAGGAGGGAGATGACGGAGGGGTGAGGGACAGATAGCGATCTGGCTCACGCGGATACATACACAAACACCCACGTAGCCATGAGCGCACTGAAAAGCACACAAACAAACAAACGCACGCAACTGAACATGCAGATTCACACTTTTAAGTACACACACAGAACACACAACCCACAGTGGGAGGGAGAGTAGGGATGGAGGGAGAGTAGGGATGGAGGGATGGACTGACAAAGAAAAAAGGCAGAAGAGAGATAGATACTCATCTGACAGACAGAGGGATGGATGGTCTGAGGGATGGAGGGAGTGATAGACTAGTCTGACATTCTTACAGAGGAATGAAAGAACGAGCAGAGAGACAGATGATGAAAGAGCGGCGTGGCTGCTGACTGAGAGAGATAGCCAACCATTCATCCGCCTGACACCGAGGGGATGGGAGGAAGACGAAGAAAGAGAGAGAGAGAGAGAGAGAGAGAGAGAGAGAGAGAGAGAGAGAGCCATGCTGTCTTTGCTGTAGTCAACACTGCCTAGCTGCTCTACCCTGTGCACTGTCCATCGCTCTGTAGCAATACTGCTCCCACCATCTGCTACCATGAACACACAGACAAATGCTCATGCGAATGCACACAAACAAAGTGCTGCTGGCAGGTTACATCAGCAGCACTAAGTCATATAACAAAGCCCATAGTCACAGATCAGGATTATACAAGAGATCTGCGAGTGACAACCGTTAGTGTCAACATGGCGTCCTCTGTAGTGTGCTGATGAGAGAGATTTGAATTTCTTTCTTTCATCTGTTGGGACAAAAACTCCAAAATGTCTTTCTTTTGATTTGCCAGTTGCACCTTTCTGAATGAGTTTCCTAGACCCTGGAGCAATAAAACTTCTTATGAGCAAAAAGGAAATGAAAAATACAAAAAAAAAAGAGTTATAAGGTCCTCCAGCAAAAGGAGAAATATTCCCTGCCTACGCTGAGCTCCTCCTTTCAGGATAAAGAGACTAGCATGGAAAGCTGGTGTCCAATTAGTTCATGCTTATTAGTGGTAAGAAGAGACTTGGTGTCTTGCTCAAGGACACTCCAGCAGGTAAGAGTAACACTGAGCTATAGGTTATCTAAGGGGGATACATGCGCATACTTATGCAGTGTTTACAAAGATGGAGGCAGCAGCAAGTCATGCCGTAAGTACACCAGAACAAACATTTGTTGTTTGAGTGTGTGTGTTTGGTCTCTCCTGTATTGTGACAGATGGCAGCCCAGACTGTTAGGGGTCCAATAGCACGTCATGAAGGGCCAAAAACAGCCTACCGCCTCCTGTGTTTTCATGTGTGTTTATGTGTATGTGTGTGTGTGTGTGTGCAGTCAGCATAGGGGATCCTGAAACCCAAAACTGATCCGGTTAATCTAGGAGGTGGAGGTGGAGGAGGGGGGAGGGAAGGGCCACTTGTGCACAATCACACACACACATGCACACCATGTGGGACAACAGTCAATCACAATTTGGAGGAGCTGGCACGGGCAAGCATAGAATTAGGAAGGATTATCTATGGGGGAGGCAGGGAGGTGAGGCGAGGGGTGGCGGGTGAAGCCTATTTGACTGTATCACATAACAGAATGGAGGTGGGACCCAGTGGCCGTAACCATCACCTGTCTGTTAGTGTCTGTCTAACTGTCTGTCTGTCTGTCTGTAAGTTGACCAGCCTGTCAGTCTGTCTGTCATGAGTTTGACTGTAAGACTTGATTAACTGCCAGTTAAACTGATGTGATAACATAGAGGAGTATATAAGAACAGAATATTTATTGTATAGAGATTATTTGAAATTACGGTTGAGCACCACATTTAACATGTATCCTGTATGGCTCTCATTGTTTTTTATTTAGTTATTTATTTTCACTTTCTGTCTGAATATTAGGTCAGTCTGGTTCTGTCTGTTTTCTGTTCAAGCAGCTGCCTGTTTTTCCACCAGTGGCAGCGGCTGCATGAGAGACAGCGACTGTGAAACAGATGCAGGTCTGGGAGTGATTGGGAAAGAAATGATTCTATCTGTCTGCTTGTCTTCCCCGTCTATCCGTTTAGCCCCTGGCACACTGTCTACCAACACATGAGTATTCACACGGTATAAGCAGGCATGCCTATGCATGGATGCATTCATTCAAACAAAACATTTTCTCTTTCCTCTGCCCTTTCTCTTGCATCTGTGTGTCATTCCTCCCTCCTTTTTCTCTCCTTTCGGTTCTTTACTTCTCCTTTTTACCCTCTTTGTTCTTTCTTTTTTTCTGCGTGCATCTGAGACAAGCAGAGACACACTCAGATAGCACATGAAATAATAATTGGCTGGTGAAATATTTAGGAAAAAGTCATATGAATAGATGAGAAATACCAAGTGTGGCAGAGGAGTGTCTGGTGCCCTTGTGTACATGTTTCTGTGTGTGAGTGTGTCTGCTGATGTGAGCAGCAATGAATAACAGCTCATGGGTTTGGACTGTGTGTGGAATAAAGACTGAAGACAGGCGCCTGGGAAGAACAGAAATCTAGCATAAAACCTTAATTTTTTCCTCTTTCTGTCTGTCATACACAGTTTTGCCTGCCTTTCTCACCCCTTTTTTTGGCAGACCATGCAAAGGTCTTGATAACTTAGAAAGAGCCTTCCTGTCAGCCACCCAACAATAGAAGTTCGTTTACAGTTTGTGGCCTTCTCATTGTGCTGAGGGTCTGTGAATACTAAGCTACCCTGCCAGCTAGCCAGTCATTCAGTTTGACAGTCAATTAACAAGCCAACAGTCAGTAAGTCAATCAGACAGCCAGGCCACTAGTTAACCAGTCAGTCAGTCAGTCAGAGAGCTATTCAGTTAATGCTGCAGCTCACCAGTCAGCCACTAAGCCAGCGGTGGATTACAAATCAGGGAAAGATTGGCAGCCAAAAGAGTCTCTGGACTCCATCCAAGCCTCGCTCTGATCATTTCTTTTAATGACAAAGAAAAGAACACAGGATTTGGGGATAGAAAATGGCCTGTTTTTTTTAATCAGAGAGCAGACTTAATCTGGGTGGCTGCTGATGTCTGAACAGAAGTTGTTCGCTGCTTGAACAACTCTTTGCTTGTTCTGTGGGTCGTCTCAGCGCAGCTGTTTTGTTGTTACTTGACTTTTTGCCATTTTATGGGGTTGCCTTTGAAATGCAGAATGAAATTATAAGTAAACAAGACGAGGACAAAGGAAAGGAGAGGAGAATGTCATCTGCGGGAGGTGACAGCAATCCGCTGTGCTGTTTACCATACATGGCTTTCATTATAGCCACACATGTTGGGGAAAAACAAACTGCACAACACAACCGGATGCCAAAAAAAAAAAGACAGGTCTACTTTGTGCAAAAGCAAATAGCACACAGGACGCATGTCCAAAAAAATACAAATCAGCAAGCACATACACAGAATTTAAGCAGTTCATCGTGTCCTGCCACTGCAACTACAAAATTAACTCACAAATTCCATCTCCTGCACATAAATACCCAAACACATCAGAATCCAACTTTAAGACACACACAAAACACTCTTACAGTGGCTCTGCCCTCATTAATTGAGCATATGTGATTTCTGTGGCCACATATTTGGCATTAGTTTATTTACTTGGCCGTATAACTGACGTGTTACCCTACTCATGGCCAAAGGAGAAGGAAGCCCTCGGCATGCACACACACAGATGATTATACATCTTCGCTGCAACATTTTTCTAACAGTTTCTTAAACTGTGCCACACACACACAGAGGCACCCTTGCTTCTTTGGCTACAGGCACCACAACTCCTAGAGCAGGAGGAAAATCTGTAGTACAAACACACACACACAAACACACACAGTGACAGTTTTAAGTTTACAAAGGGCCAAACCTGAACAGAAACCTGTGAAAGAAGAGGTGCGTTTGTTTGCACTTACATGGATACGTTTTAAAATGTTGAACAAGTGTGTGCATGTGAGAGCTGGTCAGACTCAGTTATAGACATCTTTCTTAACCATGAAAACACTCAGTAAATCCTCTCTCTCTCTCTCTCTCTCTCTCTCTCTCTCTCTCTCGGGGTGTGGCAGCCAATCAAGGGCTTGTACATTCACAGCAACAGTCGAGGTCAGACTGGGACATTATTTATTGTTATTGTTGTTGGCACACAGCGAACACACACACATACACGTATATACAAACCACCGCCGCTCTCCTTTCCTCTTCTTCTCCCAGATCCAAGCATACACACGTTAACAGTTGCATGCACACACGCACAGACACTTATACAGGAACACAAGGACAAATACAGACACGTACACGGCACACACGCAACAATGCATACACGTACTTAAACACAAAGACACTTAACACTTAAGGGATTAATGCACACAAAAAAAAAAAAAACTGCACAAACACCTCACATAGAAGAATGTGTTCTTGCATGTGCACACACATTTACACACTAACTCAATAAACTAGGCAACATGCCCTGTTCATACAAACATGTATACACTCACAAAGCACTGAAGGAACAAGGACACATAAAAAGAAATCAGACTCATTAGACAAAAAACACACATTAACACACCTCACACAAATCCTAACACATGCACATGCATGAGCGTACACACACACATACACACACACACACACACACACACACACGCAGTTCTGATAATGCTTGCCACAAAAATCCAGTGGAACCAATTACAGCTCCGCTCGCCTGGCAAATCAGCCCTCGGTTTTAACCCTTTGCTATCAGTGAGCGAGGAGAACAAAGTCAGAGTTTTTCTCTGATAAAAAAAAATAACACTGCTCGAGCCTTGGATATTCATTTTATCTATTTATACAGCAGACACTGTCCTTATAACCTCCAAAAGGGACAGAGAGGAGTTAAAAGGAGCAGCATTCAGGGCAGCTCTGGACATCTGTGGCTAATAGGAAGTGGACCATGATGTTTGACTGACACCAGAAAGAACCCATCAAACCCTCTAAGTGAACAGGGTCAAGTTTACAGGGAAGCCACCTAAGTAATGTGATGTGCAGACAGTATTAGCAAACATTTTAACTTATAATATTTTACGTGTTAACCATTTTCCAGCACAAACGATAAACTTTTATGTTGAATCTCAAACCTTTAAAGTAGCCTCTAGTTTGAGATCATGTCACAGTGATATGAAAATTAACTTGGAGAAACTCAGAATTTGCTCCTGATTAATAATCCATTACTTTTTGATCAAAGTTTCTGCTATGACTTTGTGGTACTGCAGTAGCAAGTGGAGACTTCAATGAAGAATGATCTGATATCTGAGATTTGAAAGTTAGGAGCTGTATAACAACTTGTGGCTTTGGAGAATGGTTGGCAATAATGTGTGCAGTGGCTAAAAGGTGCATATATTTAAACCACATGAATTTAAACCCTGTATTACAAACAAAATTTAAAAAAAAAGATACAAATATCTACTATGACTACTTCTGTGAAATATGGGTAATTAAAGTACTTCAACAATAAAAAAGGGCAAGAGGAAATATATAACCCTGCTGTGCTTGGAGAAGCAGATAGACTGAAAAATGGGATGAAATGCATATTTTATGAGTAACCCTGATGTGAATTTATGGAGACAAACCCACACTTGCACATGCACGTGTGTGTACATTAAAATGCACAGACGGGCACCAACACAGACTCTGTAACCACAAACACGCGCAATCAACACACACATGCATGCATATACACACACACACACACACACAACTGTTCTTTGCACCCTCACACCTCTCCACAGATCACATTTCATAGCAACACCAGAAATAAAGTTCCACTGGCAGAGGAGGGCTGCAGAGGAAGAAGAAGAGAGAGAGAGAGAAAAAAGAGAGAGGGAGAAAAACAGAAGGGAGACAGAAGGAGAGCGAGAGGCTATCGATCGGTTGGAGTTGGCTCAATCTGAGATTGAACTTTATCACAAACGCAGAGCATCGCAGCAGGAAGCTCTCTGATACGCCTCTAAAGGAGAGAACAGAGGAATGTTCACACTCTATTCTTCCTTTGCATCTCTCATTCATTTTCATTTCTCTTTCCACCCCCGGCCGAGCCTTTTTAAAGAATTCTTTCTCTCTCTTTTTTCCTCTCTTGGCTCTTACATCTTTCACTTTCTCCCTTTGTTTTTCACTTCTCTCTTGTTTCTCTCAGCGTCTCTCTTCCAGCGGCTGGCTTATTAGCATTCTCTCTGTACGTATAATTGATTCCTCATGCCTTCCTCTTGTGAAAATGTCATTCATAATTCTGTGTGATAGCTAGCTGGCTGGCTTGCTGGCTAGTTGGCTGGCTGGCTGGCTGGCTGGCTGGCTGGCTGGCTGACTGAGTGGCTGGCTGGCTGACTGGGAGGCAAAGTGGCCACTGACCCATTTGTAGCAGATACAAAGAGACTGACAACCAAATGTGATTACAGAAACCGGACCGGGGCCCCTGTGAAACGAATGGCCTAAGCCAGACTGAGCCTACGCTGTCATTCATCCCTCTGTTCTTTAACCTTTATTTTACCCTGGCAGGTAAATTAACGGCAAATTCTCACTGCTGATGAAGGGTGAAACTGAAGGAGGGAAGGGAGTTTAAGGAGGTATTAGGGGGAAGTACTTGTGCACTCATGACCTTTCTTAGTGGTAATGGAAATGAATTAAGTGGAACTTAACTATCAATTAAACGGTCAGTGTGTGTGTGCGTGAGAGTGTGTGTGTGTGAAAACGTTTGCTTAGCAACAGAAATGAGCAAATGGACAGCTGACAGTCCGACAGACTCTTTAGCACACCTGCACACAAATATTAAAACAGACAGATCTACACTCACACACGTGCTGCCACGCACATAAACAGTCCTACACATACTGTGCGTGATTACAATGTCACACACAAGCTGAGAAGTGCAGATTCAGTTACATGCCACCTACACCCCGCACAGCTAACCATCAACAAGATTTCAAAGGCACCTGGTTGCCGCTGACAGAGAGAGAGAGAGAGAGAGAGAGAGAGAGAGAGAGAGAGAGAGAGAGAGAGAGAGAGAGAGAGAGAGAGGCTGTTTGTGTGTGTGTGTGTGTGTGGGTCTGTGTGTGTGTACATAACAGGGAATCTCTTAACCCAAACACCACCACCCCTCCCGTCACATCTCACTCCTCATGTTACAGTACAGTGCCTATAACTAAACAAGAGAAAAATGGACTGAAAAAGACAATGGGACAGAAAGACAAAGACATGGAGAGACTTAAGCTTTGACCAAGAAGCAGAGACTAATAGAAAGTTAAAAAAAAAAAAAAAGAAAAGACACAAGAGAAACAAAAAGGGGACAGAGGTAGACAGAAGTAACAAGGAGGACATAAAAAGCCAGAAAGAGAGATTGGATGTGAGAGACAGACAGAAGAAGAGTGAGACAGACAGAGACATAAGGAGGTACTAACCGGATGCCTGCCCTGAGGGTACATGATCCCAGGAGAGGAGAGGCTGCCAGTCCGTTTGATGGCCAGGTTAGTCCCCTGGCCCTCCACTCCTCTGCCCTCCACCGGTTACACAGCCACACACACACACACACAAACCCCCAAACACACACACTCTCACACACACTCAGTAAGTCCAGTCTTTGCTCCTTAGCTGGGCTGAACACAGCAGTCTTTACTCTTCCAGAGTCTCTTTCCTCCTTTTCTTCCCAGCTTTCCTTCTCTCTGTCTTCTAAGGCGAATTCCTGTTGACACACAACTGAAGAGTGCTCAGTCCGTTGGTTCGTTTATCCCACAATGTCATGATAAAACGGAGCACCAGACTTAACCTCCTCCTCCTGGATCCTTCTTCTTTTCCCAGTGAAACCAAAGTCTCAGTTTGTCCTCCGCTCTCTCTCTCCTCTTCCTCCTCCTCCTCGTCTTCCTCTCAATGTCTCTCTCTTTTCCTCACCCTGTGATCAGTCAAGGTCCACACGTAGTGACATGACAGAGAGAATTTCATCCAGGCAGGCTCCCCTGTTCTCCTGCTCCTCCTCCTCCTCTTCTCCTCGTGCCCCTTCACCCGGCCGTCCAATGGCGAAACATACAAACATAAACACACACTGTGCTCCGTCCAAACAGTCGTCTTCACTGCTTTTTCCTCCTCTTCAACCTCTCTATGACACGCTGAAGCCTCTACGTTGACTGCTGCCGCAGAAAAGAAGAAGGAGAAGAGGGAGAAGAAGAAGAAGAAGAAGAAGGAGGGAGGGGAGAAGGGAGAGAGAGAAAGAGAGAGAGTGAGGGCTTTGTTTTTAATCTAAATGTGGAAAAAACGCGAGAGGAAAGCAGGAAAGAACAGCAGGTCAGTGGAGGATCCAGCGGGCTTTTCAGCAGCAAGCCCTAGACTGTAATATATTGTGCCTGTTGGCTTCAACACAAACATGACAGGCTGCTAAAGCTCCTCTTAAGGTGGAACTGAGTAGATAGAGACACCCAGTCACAGACAGAGAGAGAGGCAGAGGGAGGAGAGAGAGGCACAGAGAGAGATGGATCCCTTTTCAATTGTGGTCAGACAGAGAAAGCAATCAGTCATGCACAAAGACTTACGCTCAAACTGATATGAATCGAGATTCACACGCACAAACACTCCGACACTCAAACACAAATTCATGACAACTATGTGAACACATTTCTTATGCAGCACACACACACATACACACACAAAGAGTTGCACATACACACATAATAGTTACTTAGAGTGATACGTTTATTACCCCGTTAACACCTTGCATTGAAATGCGTCTTGAATGATTGAGTAGCTATCCAATCATGCTTAATCACATATAAATCCAGGTGTAAACACGCTCGGGTTGCCGTGAAGGATGTCACAGATCTGATCTGTCTGCCAAACTTCCTGAGGAAGTGGTCTGAGAGCCATAGCATCCAGATGTCTGTCAACTGTGAATGCAGCATCATTTCAAACTACACGCTGTACATCCACTGCCCACATGAGAAGTGAAACACAGAGGCGCTCACTATCACTTCAGGTTAAGCAGGTTAAAGCAGGTTAAAACCAACAGAGCACATTAAAGAACAGGAAAACAGCAAACAGAGGCACTTCATTTGTGTTTATGGTTTTCAGCATTAATGAAATTACTTACCCACACATCTGTTTTTGTAGAAAACTATCACATTGTGTGACCTATGTGGTAAATGTACACAATCAAAACACTGAAACAAACTAGATACTCATAGCACAATTATTAGAAAGATTAACACGTAATCGGGGTCTGTTGATCAGGTAATTCTTACTCAGATTTTGACCTGAATTCAACTCATATAAATATGAGTAAGATGAGCAATAATTAGACTACGGCCATAGTTTGATTATTATCAAGTACTTAGCATGGATGCTGCTTGATTTTCCCTGCCTAAAGAGATCTCGTTTATGCATTTGCAGTTATACAAGTATGTGCAACGTGACTACGGCTAATCTATACGCTATCTGGATACAAGTCAAATGTCTTAAGTCACATGTTCCCGGGAAAAGAACCTATGCACCCATACAAAAGTATATAAGGTCTTTTATCTAAAATGATTAAGCAGATTTAAAATGATGTAACAGGCATTAAGCACCCTGCTCAGGAACACTGAACAGTGTCAGTCAACAGCACACACTTTGCAATTCAACATACACATCCTAAACATGAGATACGTCCCAATCTACTGAAGCACTTGATAGAAAGTTTTTTACTTTTCTCTTCATAGCAACAGCGACTTATTTGGAATAAACAGAAGAGCTGGGCACCTAACAAAAAACAAAAATCAACAACAGCTATCTGTGCCATCTATATAAACGTAATCAACAGAAAATCCAAGGAAATGCACATTACAGTCAGACCCACATACTGTGAAGTGATATCTAGCAAAGCTGCAGTGCAGAAACACAACAGCAACGTCCGCTTACCGCCAACGATGTCATCAAAATCAATATGTCGAGTATAAGGAGGATTACCACTGTAACCCCCCACAAATATCCCTGCTACAGCAAGATAAAAATGTCTGCCTGCCTACTTTTGACTGCTGGCTCCAATGCACATGTTATTTACAGGACTGCCCAGAATGGACCAGGACCAACTAAGAACTGATATTTAAAGCCTTTCCATGTACAGAACACCAGTCTGGCCCAGCCGTCTTTTGGCGCTGTCTATAATGAGTTCATCCAGGGCAGCTACGCCTTTGAACTTGATCAAACAGCCATTAATCCGACACTGTAGAATCGGACACAGTCAGTTTTGGCATCCATGGAGGGTTTCCACTAAGACAGAGACTGCATTTGATAACAAGTGGGTTAGCCAGAGGGCAGCCCAAAAGCTTCAATTAAGGACACATACAGACATCCTATTATCCATTGTCCTCTAATGCCGAACACTATAGATCCTTTTGGGAAAACCTAATGCTGTCTTATGTCAACCTCCCTTAAAAGTCAGCAAAGTTTGCTTGAATGTCGACTGTGACACATTTTTAGCATTTTTCCTCTAAAATCTAATCTGATGGTAAGTAACCATTGTGCTATTTTGAGTAAGAAACTATGTATGTAAGCGTTTGCCTGAGAGGAGAAGGCTGTGGAAGAGTGACTTTGTTTCATTTAGTACGTACATAAACAGAGCAGGTCTGCTCCATTTTAGGATATATATATTTTAGGATTCGTTGCAACGACAACAGTCAGGAAGGTTGGCGAACTTTTAAAATATACTGTATTGCTGTGTAAAACATGTTACAGAGTCAGCCTGCTGATTTTATGGCTCCACTTGTTCCACTGTCACACTACATTTTAACATGTCACAGATAAACATTTCAGTGGTTTTATCACGACAGTAAAACAGAAAGTAAACTCAATGCCCTTCATGTTCCTGCTTATGATCCCATTCCACTTGCTATTATTCAAGTCACCATATCATGGTGTCTATAAAGTAACCAACTCAGGCAAATCCTGGAAAAAAAGGAAAATTCATTGTACCATTATCTTAAAATTGCCACTCATCGCCAGAGTGGCTGCCGTTTAGCAAAAGTTATTCAGCGTCCCTTTAAAGACATCTCTGAAACTGATGCAGTCAATGTGCCACACTAAAAACATGAATAGATAAATAAACAACCCACAGGGTAGTACAGGAGTTCTCACTCGCCAGCAGTGAGTGGTCCATAACTTGAGCCTTGCAGCCTTTCCACACTTGGAAATCAAGTATGGAGTCAGAAGCCAACAGCTGCCAAAAACTGTGCAAAAATAGTACCAACATCTGGCTAAAATTTACTCTTGTAAACATTCAGCCATCCTTCATATTCAAATCATTTATTCTGTTAAGGGTCAAACAGTGCTGGAGCCTAACTTAGCATAAACTGGTCACAAGGCAGACCCTGAACATGCCACCAAAGAGCCTTCACACCCACAAGCAAGTGAGAGTTTCTAAGTTAACTGACCTGCCTGCCTTCACACTGTGGAAGGACATCTAGGACCAGGAGAAAGGATTCCCAGTAGATGAATTCATTCAATTTTTAAAACTCGCTTGCTCTACATATTTTCTCTTCGTCTCTCACTCATCCACGTTCTTGCTCTTCTTCCCATCTGCCTTCATTCAAAATCTCTATTTCAGCTCTCTTTTCCCAAACAGAGACACACTGTCATTCAGTGGCACAAGGCCCCCCACAACCCCTACCCACATCACTGCATCCAACACCACCATTGCCCCATGTAGCCCATTGTACTAATCAGCATTATCTAATTGTCTAGAATGGATTATGCAGGTAATTATTCCCCCGACTCCTCACAGTGGGTTTCACAGAGACAGATGGGCAGGCAGATAAACACACACAGAAAGGCACAGACACCAACACAGTTCAGAAGTTACATACGTTCAAAGATTGCAGTTGTATTCACCACTAGCACTCATAATATCGCACTGATATATAGCATGTTCCCACGGCAACGGTATGTGGTAAACGGGTCTGTCAGGTCGCACCAGCCCAAGTTGACAATGAGAACTTCATCACATCAGGAGATAATGTGTTCACAACCACATTACCTGGTCCATCAATTACGTTTTCATTTACATTTCATTTTCATGCCAACAGCAACAAGGCGAAGCCACTGCATGTTCAACACTTTTATCACCAGCTAAACCACTTTATCAGTGGTTTAGTCTGAAGGTGCAAAGCGAGACAGATTTCAGCTGTAAAGTTTAAGGCATACATTATTTAAGAGGTTTGGGGCTGGATACAGTATAGAGAAAACTTCAAACAAACAACAAAACAGTAACACTTACAATCAGAGTGTGTTTGCCATCAGCCACTTCCTTTGATCAGAGAAGGTTTAAATGCGAGTGTTTTCTAAGCAATCAAAAGAAAAACAACTGAAAAATGGTTATTTGTTATATGTTTTGACCCTTTTTTCCCCCAAGAGATGCTGAAAACTAGCAAACAAACTGCAGTTTCTCTATAAATTCTGAATGCATGGAAAAGGCTGCATTTGACGAACCTCTGCTTTGGTAAAACATGAGGAAACACAAGGATGCGGGCTGAGGGGATCCACAGAGGAGAGTCAGCACCTTCAGAGTGATGGTCAGCATCTGAAACACAGAGAAACAGTAAAGACACTATGATCTCAGCTCACAAAGACTTTAATATTAAACAGATAACAGATATTAACCATTGTAAAAGTTTCTACCAGTAGAAGCAAACTAACTGAGCACATTCGTGTCAGCACTCAGGTTGCATAAGAGGTAGGTTAAATAACCCCAACCTTTCAGGTTATCATGAAGACCTAATTAATTTAATATTAAAGAGATATGTAAAAAGATGGCTATTCTCTCTGCAGCACAGGGTTCAGTTCCGTCTCCAGATAATGTAGAGCATAACAATTTTAAATACGTGTTACCAAAGGGACTCTAGAGCTCTCATGGTTGAGGGTTTCCATAAATGAAAATTGGCAGCCCCTTTTGACACAACCTCATGATAGTTTTGTCAGTTTTTTTTTTTGTAGTAAACTCGTAGCAAACTCAACACAAACTCACGACAAAAACACTGCAGTGTTTTGTCTTTCGCTTCTTCCTACCTAGCCGACTTTTAAACAAGTTTACAGTCAAAAGAATAACAAAAACACAAGCCGTTAACGCATTTAGGAAATCAGAGCCGCAGTGTTTTCACATCAAGTCGAGACTGCTAACTAGAAAACGACAGGCGTTGGAGTCGATGTAACTTAGTTAGACCAGGTTACCTGTCAGTAAAGTAACTACTAGTGTCTTGTGCGCTCTCTTATATCAACAACGAGCTCTAAAGTCGAGAAAAACTCAACTTTCAAGCTTAAACATCTCAATTTAAACTGTAGAGAGAGATAACGCCCGCCTTTCGGTTCCACCTTAAAAGCTCTTCCTCGTCTGAGGGCTCTCTCTGCGCTCTGATTGGACAAAGGGATGTCTCGTTCTATCCAACCATCACCCAGGTACCCCACGTTGGGTCCTGATGTCATTAGGCAATCGAGCCAATCGCGAGCCGAGCCGGCCGCTGAATGGGTGTGGGCGGCGGCGGAGGGGGCGGAGGGGAGCTGAGGAGTCTGTGGGGATTGTGGGCATTGAAGTTCCAATTATTCTGCACACGCGCGCGCACACGCACGCACGCACGCTGTCAGTCACGCTACATAAACGCTCAGTAAATTCCACCGTTAATTTCAATCCCGCTATTTCTACTGCACACACACACACACACACACACACACACACAGTGGGTAAACACCTCCGTTGTGAGTGAAGTCCGATTCAAAAGTAAAGACTTTTTTTTTTTTTCTTTGTGCCAATTTTCTTTATTCCACTTCAAATACTGAAAAATCAAATAAGTAAATGGGTGGCCTTGACATGGCAAAATTAAAATAATGAGGCACACCAGAAAAACATAAATCTTAACCTACAGGGATACAAGAAGCCGGCTGTGACATACAACCCGCAGTGACTGGGTTTCTGACTTTGAAATACTGCACTCATCTTAAGATTTAGTGCTTTCTCTCTTGCTATAGTTTCAAACATACAAATACAAATTGCTCAAATATACAGCGTCAGAAACACAAACAACTGCTTGTTCTAATTCCTATACCTAATTGCCACCTATATCCCCATCTTTCTCTGTTTTTCTACATATAACACACACATACACAGACACGGACGCCGTCTCTAAGTCCTTTCCCTGTTGCATGCATCTCATTTCAGAGGGATATTGTGATATTTGGTGTGTCTCGACACGCTTCGCCACGATCGCTCCCTTCACAGACTGCATTTTACAACACTGCTGTGCCAGAGTAAAAATAAAAACCTGCTGACTCCCATTTTACTCACTGTCTAGTCTTTACTTGTGCAGAACACTGATGTAAACCTTTATGGACAGGGTACATGCATTTTTCTCTTAAAGAGGATACTGTCATATTTATGAATGTATGGCTGTGGAATGCAATATGCATGGTGGGGAAAAAGGTCCCGACTGTATCTACTGATCAAAGGAAACGTCCACGCTGAGGAACAGTGAGATTATCTCAGACTGTGATGTTCAGCGCACAAATCCGTAAATGGTATTTTCAGTATACCTGCTTCTCCTCAGCCTGCCTCACCTACAGTGCATCTTCTGCAGTTAGGGATTTTGAGTGCCCCTTCATGTTGGTGATAGCAAGCCCAAAGTGTTTTTGACCTCAGAAGAAGAGAGTCGTTCACTATGCTCAAACCTCATGCACAGGTGCATTACCCGCACAGTCTATCGAGTCTGCTATTAATGGAGAAACTAGCATCCCTTCTTCACGTGCAGCAGGTTTATCCATAATTGTTTGTTCTTTGACTGCAAAACCTGGCCACCAAAACCTGACATTTGACATTGTTCTTTTATATTATTATAATGAATCAAGCCTTTAATGCCCGAGCACTGAAACCCCTGTCTTTACTCATTTGAAAAGACCAACAGAAGCTTAATGGTTAGATCAACAAGGATACTTCTTCAGAAACCTGAACTCAATGTTCTGATTTTCAGTTGTATTATATGCATGTATCTTATGGTAAAAAAAATTATACTCTTGAATTCGGTCCTATTTTCTCCTGCCATCTTCTATTCTGTTCTATTTCACTGAGTGTTATAATTCATACTTCAGAGAAACTAGTCGCACCTCAAGGTCCATTTCTGGAGCTTTCAACTCACAGCTTCAACTTCAGCTCATGTCTTTGCTCAGCTGTAACAGTAATGGATCAGTTTTCATCTCTGATTAATTGTGAAGGGGTTAAAGGAAAGTTTAAGGAAGCCATTCACATGCGCTGAGGAAGATGATGAGATGTGGCTGAAAATGTGAAGGTAGGAAAAAACTAATAAGTGGTCCTTGACTTAAGACTTATTTGTTAAAATATTCAATTCTATTTTATTGTTGTGTTCTACTTCATTCTGTTCTGTAGTTTATATTAAAGAATATGAAGGTATTAAATGAAAGATGAGGACAGAAATCCATCACAGACTGACCTCCTCACTCACACATGCACACACACACACTCACATACAGTAAATGATCTGCAGATCTGCACAGACTAATCCATGCAGTAATGGGAAACGGCAGAAGGTGAAACACTATCCCTATGATGTGGGACTCTGGATAAACTCTGCTCTGGTTTGACTGGATAAATAGACGTCTATTCACACATCAGCAAACACAAACACACAAACAGAGAAATACAACTGTGCACACACATACAGGCAGACACACACACACGGGGCGAATAAAACTGCCATGCGTATGTACCTGTGGTGTGTTACAGGTCCCTGAGCGCCTGCAAACACATGTGCTCCCCTGACCTTGTAGTGCAAACATTTAGCTATACTGTGTATGGATAGGTGTGTGTGTGTGTGTGTATGTGTGTGTGTTTGCTTTTGTGTATGTATATGTTTCTGCTTGAGCATGCATTGACTTGTCTGGGTGTGACTGGGTATGTTTTTGCGAGATCAGTGTGACTTCCTGGCTGTGACTCTAGCAGGTTCTTATGAGTAGGACATGTGCAGCAACACTTTGTGCCATAATTAGCTCCATCCAACTTACTTCCTGCTCCTGGCTGCAGGAAAGAACTGTGTCACTTGTGTGCATGTTGTGTGTGGATGGCGACATATTTCTGTGTTGGCTCTGTATTCAGGTACTCTGGATTTGAAATTAAACTCTGAGGCTAAAGTGCTGGCTTTCAGCTGCATGATCATCCATGTTAGTAGAGCAGCGTGGGACTTACGCACACCAGCCAGGTTTTAGGATGAAGAAACAGGACGATGATCCTGAATACATACAAAGCCAAAGCCAAAGCAACCAAGGAGTTCTTCATTGACAAAGACAGTTATGATCTTGACTGATCAAGGCAGCCACCTGACCCAAGTCCAACAAATCAAGTTCTGCACTCAACTGGCCAGACAAGAATGCTGATGTTTAATGCTTCTGGATTACCTTCAATTACAATGATTTTTACACACAAAATATTCTCTTTTTGAATATTATCTTACAATGTAATAGTGGTTAAGGTAAGGGATTATAGTTATGGAAATTAAAGTATGGTTTGGGTTAGGCAACTAAAATGCTTGGTTAATGTTAGGGAATGCTTAGGAATCAGGGTTACGGTTACTAAAATAGTGAATGTTCTCAAGGTCTGTGACAGGATGCGGTTTACTGCATAAAAGTTAAGTGCTGCACTCCCATCCACCACTTGGACCACCACACTTTTACTTTCCACCTCGCTACTTCCTCTGAGGCACTGAACGCTGCAGAATTGTCCAACATAGACATATTTCATAAAGAGACTGGGCTGCTTGCACTTGCTGAAGATCAGACTGAGGGCAACAGTGAAACAGGCAAGAAATAAAGCAGTATGAAATTCAGACTTCACAGAATATCACCAAAAAAGATCACTAGAAAAGATTCCCTGTGTGTGTGTGGGTCACAGACATGTGACAAACTGTCAAAAAGATCTGGAACAAAATATTAAATGTGATCACTTTAAGCACACAAGCAACCCTACCGCTCTTAAAATCAGGAGAACTCCTATGAGAAGGGCTACAGTTCCTTGACTGTTCAACACACCCTCAGATTAAAGCTAAAAAAAAAACCCCCACATAGTCATGTGGTTTGAGTTCAAATCCAATGTGCTGGACAGAGCAAAAACAATTGAAAATGTGTTATTATCCTATTTTTATTGAGATCAAGATCAGATTGTCAGGACAGGAGGCAGGTGTCCGACAGAGCATGATGAAGACAGAGTCAGTCCCTGTTCTATTGTGACATATGTGACTGAAGAGAGACTCAGGGAGAGAGACTAAGAGAAAGGCAACTCCATGTTTGGTACATGTGCGCCCCAGTGCACTTTACTCTGTGAGTCAATTTAGCCCAATGGCATTTCTATGTACTTCATATGTATAAGTGTGTGTCTGTGCTGTATATATGTGAGTTATTTTCTATATGTGAAGCTGTGATCTTGCACATAAAGCCATGATTTCTTTCTTGTACAAAATATAGATTGTGTTTGTGTGTGTGTTTGCTTGAGTCAGTGTGTGACAATGTGGTGTATGTAAGTGTAAGTATATTATGAATAAGTAGATGTGTTTGAAGTACAAGTACGTAGTGTGTGTGAGTGTGAATCATGTATGTGCATATGGCACATGAGGAGGATCTGGACATGAGCTTGTGTCTGTATGTGTGTGTGTATTATTGTGTATAAATGTGTGTGTCCACATAACATATGCTTGTGTGAGTTGTTGTGTGGGTGTGTGTCTGAAAGTATGAGCTATTCTAAGAGTAGGTACATATGTACATGTGTATATGGAAAGTATACGTGTGTGTTTGTTGGTGTGTGTATTTTCATGTGCACAATTTATTTGTGTGTGTGTGTGTGTGTGTACAGTCCCTCCAGGCAGTAGTAGACTGTGCTGTAATCAGCCTGCTTGGCACAAGCCAATTCTGTGACTAATTGGGACTGAGGCAGACTGTAGTGAATAAAATACCTCCTCCTCTTCCATCATCACCATCATCCTCATCTCTCACTCGCTTTCTCTCTCTCTCCTTCTCTCTCTCTCTCTCTCTCTCTCTCTGCTTGTATCTCTCCTGAATGCATATAATAATATTTACTTCTTGCTTTTTTGTCATGTCACTCACACAAACTCAAACATTCACATTCATGAATCCCTTAAACACAAAGTACTTTTTCTTCATTCATTAATAGTGCAGTGCTTTCAAAATCAACAGCACAGAACCGAGCCCTACTGAGCTAATAGTTTCAGTAGGACAACCCCACTTAGTGTGTGTGTGTCTATGTGTGTCTGTGTGTGATTGAATGTGTGAGACCTCATGTGCTACTTCATTTATGCCTCCGCGTTTTTCTTTTCTTGATCATTTCCACTGACACCAGGCAAATAAATCCATGCAGCTCTTTACTTTGTGATAGCTGGTCATTTATCCAGCTGCAGCAGCACAACAAAAAGTCGCTGTGTTTTGTTTTTCATCTCTGCGTGTTGCTCTACACGTCCTGCATACCAAATGCTTTCACTTGATTTCTCAGGCTCTCAGTCTTCATCCAGCTCCCAGGTTTCTCCTGAATTCAGTATAGCTTACTAGACAGGAAAAAATGGTTTGTTGCTTTATCAATATTACTAATCAAACTGGAGTATCAATATCTTTCTCTGTCCATCTATCTCTCACTTCGTCTTTTCTTTTTCTCTCTTTCCCTCCTCCTCCTCTCTGCCTGTCTCTATTTTTAAACATTTTGACAGTAGAATGCATTATGTAAGTGTAAAATGTACTGGCAGGGGTTCTTGCGACCAGATGCAGAGTGTTCAAAAACACACAGAGAGGAAGAGAGAGAGGTGAGACAGACTGAAAGAGAGCAGATGCATGTATGCGTGTGAGGAATGCTGGATTGGTGTGTGTGTGTGTGTGTGTGTGTGTGTCTGTGTGTGTATCTGTGTGTTCATGTGTGCTGGCCAAGGTGCAGATGGCGGATGTCAGTGTTGAAAAATTCATGATGCCATGTTTGGAGATTCCTGGGGGATATCTTGTTGTTCAACTGGCCTTACAGAGCAGGCAAGCACTGTGCGAGCGTGCACGCACGCACACACGCACGCACGCACACACACACACACACACACACACACACACACGCACACGCACACACACACACACACACACACATAATACACACTGGACCTATGAGCCCTCTGTGTGTGTGTTAGAGAAAGATATGTAATCAAAGACAGAGTTAGATTTTAGAAACACGGAGAAACACTGATACAGAATAGAGAAATGAAACGTCTTTTTGTTATTTTGATTCTTTCTCTCTGTTTTCTTTTTGAGCTGAGATGCTTTCCTCAGCCTCTCGGGAATTTCTTTGTCTCACAAAGTTGCTCAATCCATCTAACTGTCAAGTGAATATTTCACAACATTTCCACAGTTGTGTTAGTTATGTACATTATACACTAACTTATTCAACTAGTGCCAGGATATTTGAGTGTTTTTTTCCCCTCGGTATATATTGAGTGTGGACATAGGAACAAGACATAGGAATAAGAAAGAGATGCTAAAAGTATTTAAATAAAAATGCAAAACAATTATTCACCCTAACAGGCAATAAAAGTTGTGAAACTTAACCAAATTGCAGCAGTGAGTCTAAGTCCACAGGCAGCAGGAATCAGGAGTGATATTCACAGACTAACAGGCTAACAAGCAGCACTGAGTCTACTGTGACTCTGATACATGATCGAATCTGCCAAGCCCCGAAGCACCTGGTCCGTCTCTTCAGCATTCTTCAGTGCACGGGTTGTAGTTCAGCACGTATGAGAAGTGCTGAGTGCAGAGTCAGTCAGTCACCACCTGCACTGCTTAATCACACAGTAGACAAATTAGTTTTTTTAACACTATTTAAAGTCATTAGTTTTGTAGATATGGCTGGCAGTTAGTTTGGTAACATATAAAGCTTTCAGCTTTCAAACAAATTCTTTTCCAACAAAAGAACAAAAAAGTGAGCTTGGGAGATGATTTTGGTCAGTGCTGGTTATATCTAATCCCATACATGAAAGTGACAGTAGATATATGTCCAAAGCCACTTTTGCAGGTGGAGGGGAATTAGTAGAGCAGTAGACATGTAGTATGTAATTTTTTATATATATAATTTGAGACAGAGGTGCTTTAACATGCATTAACATGCTCACAATGACAACATGCTGATTTTTAGCAGGTATAATGTTACAGTGTTTAACAATGTATGTTCAGCACGTTAACACACTAACATTTGCTAATTAGCACGCAACACAGTACAGCTGAGGCTGAACTGATTAGTTTTGCAGGTAAAATTTTGACCTGATGATGGCTCCATATGGAAAGTCCAGTAGGCACCAAAGTGATTTAATTTCATTCTGAAGGGGACTTGAATATGTACAACAAATCTTACACCAATCTATCCAGAAGTAGTTATTAAGAGGTTTCCCTCAAAAACCACATATGTCAACCCCATTGTGGCATTAGGGAGATCTCCAAAGTCATCAGTATTCATCCTCTGGGCACTTTGAATGTCTGTACCAAATTTCATGGCAATCCATCCAGTCACTGCTGAGATATTTTGGTCTGAACCACAGTGGTAGACAGACCAAGAGATGACACTGCCATCCATGGAGTCATGTCGCTAGCAAGGCTAAAAATCAGCAAACAAACAAAGAAGGTGCAGAGGAAGGGACTGAAATAGAAGGAAGGAAGAGGAAGACAGAGGTGCTTTTCTTGCATAATGCAGAAGCTCAGCAACTTTGAGCAATTCCTCATGACATATCATTGTTTATAACCACAACACGTTTTTTCCCCTCATGTGTGATGTTTATATTTATATGCATGTACAAGACAGAGAGCCACTGAGGAAGAAGAGTGAAGCTGCGAGAAAAGTATGCCTTCCTTGCGTATGAGCAAAGTGATCCTAACTCCCCATTACACACATTAGTTCATGGCTGCTCCCTTGACACAGTGTTTGTTGAGTGAGGTGTACTACGCATTAGCGTGCCAAGACCATTTGAGCGAACAGAGCACTCCAAGCCCAAGTGGAGCGGGTTCGGACTCTGCACTAGGTAATGGAAACTGGCAGCAACCGGCGTGACAAACCCAAAGCCTCACACGGAGCTGAATATGAGCCCGAGTTCTCATTACAGCCCCAAATTCTTATTTATTTGTACTTTTTTAGTGAGCCACTGCAGCTTTGTGTGTTTAGACAGAGTTGTTTACGGCAACACGGCTCAGTAGCACCTTATAGAAGTCAGCGTAATGTTATTTGCTTTGGATCTATTTGCCTGTCTTCTTGACTTCTCTATCTCAGTTTATCTTGGTTCTCAGTGCACAGATCAGCAGGATGTTTTCTTTGTGTAATGAATAGTAATAAATATATTAAAAGGCATTTACGTTTTGTCTTGGAAAATACAGGCTCAAATTCTTGCTCACTTGTTTGGTGCTGTTCTGGAAAAAGATTTTTTTTTAATGTGACATTTTCCTTCTTTCTGTTTTCTTTGTTGTAAAAGGAAGAATATAACTTAAAACAGTCTGTGCAGCGGAAAGGGGCTCAGTGTCCCACATTACCTTTTAGCATACGGTGATCTCTAACAATCAAATCCTTTCTAGGTTAAAGGCCCAATTCGCTGTTTCTGGCCCACTTATCAGAATCCACATGGTTTTCATTCTAGCTTTGAATGAGCTGTCCATCCTTCAGTGTTGGGTTGAGACAGGCATTACACACTAATCAAAAATCAGGCTTTTAACCAAGCTGCTACTCTTCATCTCAGAAAAATTCTGGTTTATTTCAACCTGGAGTATTTCCCATGAATGTGGCAAAAATTGACTCTCCAGGCGGCGACTTTCTTCATTTGTCGGATTCAGAGACAAGCGTTTGGAATGATTCATGTAAAAATCATCAACTTGGAAAAGCTGTAGGAGGCTTGCACAGCTTGCCCCAATATATGCTGTTCTGCATGAGTTCTCGTTTTCCCCGAATCTCCACAATGCCCATATTTATGGGAAAGACGGCAGGTTTAAATAAACTGAAATTATCCTTTAAAAAGGAGAACAAAACTGCTGCTGTGTGATACCTTCTTCTCTCTGATGGAGTTCATTCACGTTTTTAAGTGGTCAGTCAACCTCAGCGCATCACTGGCATCTTGAAAGCTGAATTTGACTGTTCAGCTGAATTCTGCAAAACTACGCACAAACATCTCTGTGGAGAAGCTTGTTTCAGCCTTTATGCAGTTCTGAAGATCTTGCACACGTGTTATCAGCTTCCCTTTACATTTACTTTACATACAGAAACGTTCACGCTTTGCTGCTGTCGCTCAGCTTTGAACTTAATGGAGGTGGAGATAAAGACATCAGATATTGTTTCTATGTCATGGCGCCTACCGCCTTGATATATCCTGTCATACATGTCTGCACACATGGAGTTAATGATCTACACATATACACATACAACGTTTGCACACATGTGAGTGTGCATACCTGTACACACACATAAAACACACTTTATACTGTACTGTACACAGAAATATATACACTGTAGAAGTAGCAGCAAAAACATGTACACACATGCAGACAGGAAAAGACTTCATGTCTGTGTCACTGAGGCAAATGTTCACACATAACATCACTTGTCTATGTACAAAAAGGTACACGCAACATTACACTACACACATGAACACACACATTGACACAGACACACAGAACTTGGTACAATGCCTGGGCCATGCCATGCCAATTAAGTTCAGACATTAAAAATGTTCCACCTGGGCTTTCCACCCCAACCCACGATATTAACCCTGTCCTGAACTGAGACCAAACACACACACACATACACATCCACATCCACCCACACTCTGCCTCACACTCACACACACACACACCTCAGCTCCGACATTCCTGTTCTCTGTGGCAACCGTATCTGTGACAGGGTGAAATGAAAGGAGGAAATGGTATCATCAGGAGCCGACAGATATGAAGTGAAAAGAACATGAATATGTGGGGGTAGAATGAGGTAGTCAGAGGTGAGGAGGGAGGAAAGGATGTAGAAGGGAAGGAGGGAAGCACAGAAGTCAAAGTGTCTAGGAGAACTGAAAGGAAACACTGAATTTTGCATGTCTTTGCAGTCTTATCAGAGCCTGAGCGCCACATAAGCGAACTAACGTGGCCACCAGAGGGCCCCTCAAAAACAAAACGTCCCACAAGAGAAATCAAGTCAGAGCCAGGTGGCCCTCACTCACTACGCAAGTTGCCCATGGCAAAGCAAGTATCACAGTATTTACAACTTTGATGAGAGGATGATGTGAAACTGTCCGTCTGGTTAAGAAAAGAAAACACCATGAGAGAGACCTGCGGCAGCAGCAATCTGGTAAACTTGGGTTCTCTCCTCTTTGAGTTTGATGTCAGCAAAAAACAGTAAAGTAACACTAAGTCACACTGTCACTGTTTCTTGGTCTGTCTGGGTCTTGCTTGCCAGACACTTTTTTTCTGTGCCTGACAAAAGTGAGAGTGAAGTACAACTATTTATTACATCTGATGAACACCACCAGGCAACGGTCTTTAACGGCAGCTGGGAAAAGATAACCGCGTTATTCTCATAGTCACACATAAAACAAGAATGATCATCTAGTCTCTCAGTCAAGGTTCAGTTACAACTCTGGACTACTGCAAGATGGAAAGCAACGAATTGACATTAACTATACACAAAATATTGAATTTAAAATGTTGATTAGCTGGGCTTACTGGGCAAAATGAATGCACATCTCTCAGTAAATAACCTTCAAGCATTCAGCCAAGCCATAGTATAAATAGTATTTGACATTTGAAAATGGTTTACATGGCTCACGGGTCATGTGGAGGGTTCACTTTCCATTTTCAGCGCTATGATATAGGCAGAGTAAACACCTGGTTGTATTAATAAGTTAATAAATTAATAAGTAGTAATGCCAGTTGAGTGAATGAATGCTCATCTGAGGTTCACTCGTTTTGCCTCATTTTCTACCACTCTGCCTCTTCGCCCTCTTTGTCTCCTCTGACAGCAGGGCTTCTCTCAGAGAACCAATCTAAATGCTGATGGTGTCATTATTCTATATTGTGCAATGAACATTTACTTCATCACTTCACTTCAGTAATTTGGGTGAAGTGACCCTTTAAGTAACTTGTTAGGACAGACATTTTTTGCTGACAAATGGAGCACAGCAACCTTGTCTGGCCAAATGACACCATCTGGCAGGACCCTGGGACATCATGGTCAGCCAGTGTATGTGTGTGTGTCGTGTGTGTGTGTGTAAGCTTCTGGGTGTGTCTGTATCATGGAGATTGTGTGGGAGAGGTGTGTTTGCAAGAGTGTCTAGAAAGAGAAAAAGGGTGAGAGTTGTATTAATATGTTAAAGATTTTTTTATGTATGTATGTATGTGTGTGTGTTTGTTTTTGTGCGTGGCTTTGATAGAAAGTGAGGCTGTGTGCGTGGCCGGATGAGTGTCTGGCAGCAGACATGGGACATGCGACTAAAAACGGTTGTGTAATATGTTCCACATCCTTCACTTTGAAGAGGGAAACTATTAACAGATCTTGAAAGAGACGTAAACTTTGGATTTTTCTTTCAGAAAAACAGACTGGAAATCATCCTCAAATGAAATACACAAAGTCGACAAATAAAAAAAAAAATGACCTAATTATTACAGGATCACTGTATGTGAATACTACTGAGTAACCCTGTAAAAAAGTGACAGCAGCGTTCCCTGGGAGAGTAAATGTCAAAGTGACATTGAGCGAGCATCATGCCAGTCTGGGCTCTATGTGTTTGTGTGAGTGTGAGAGTGTGTGTGTGTGTGTGTGTGTGTGTGTGTGTGTGTGTGTGTGTGTGTGTGTGTGTGTGACCTAGTCTGAGTGTCCCTTGGGACTGGAGCTGGCTGGCTGACTGTTCCCAAGCTGTCACCAGACATTGACTCAGAACGCTATACACTCACCATCGACACACTGACTCACCGAGCCCCATCCATCCATCCGTCAAATTCATAAACACATTCAGAAACTTTGAATCCCACACTCAGCTGAGTTAAATTGGTTTCAGCTCCCTCGACTGAATTATGTTAGAAAGAAATATTTTTCAAATATCTTACTCGTTACGCCCGGAACTGGATTTGTTTTCAGGAAATATTCGCTTATTGAACTCAGTACTAGGGAGCATTTGGTCTTATTAAGGCCAATAATGATTTCACTGGCAGACACTGTGCAATTCAGACCGCAAGCAAGAACACTGCAGCATTACTGTTCCCTCTGACTGCATCTGCTAAATTATTGGCTGTAGTAGTTTGTCACTGAGTTGCAAAGTAGAAGGGATGTTGTGTGACATTCACAAACTGACTGGCTGCTAACTGTACTGCTAACACTCATCATTAGCAGCTAATATGTCTTGGATTTTCAGCCTCCTGTTCTGCCTCCTGTTTGTGGGCACCGATACTGTGAGCGGTTGCAATGGCCTCAGTGTGCTTCAAATGAAGTGCTTGTTACATTGTCTAAAGCAGGGGTGTCAAACCTGTCCACAAAGGGCCGGTGTGGCTGCAGGTTTTTGTTCCAACCAAGCAGCAGCACACCAGACTTGACTCATTTAATCAACTGATCTCAGTCTTCAGACAGTTGATTGGTCAAACTGTGTGCTCTTCATTGGTTGGAACAAAAACCTGCAGCCACACCGGCCCTTTGTGGACAGGTTTGACACCCCTGGTCTAAAGGGTTCAGTAAGCCTGAAAAGAACCAGTTCATCCACTGTGAGTTCATAGCTGTTCCAAACCGCCACACACACAAAGGCAGGCCGAAAAGTTGGCCATGGTAGCCTCTACATGGCTGCATCACATGTTCTTGCTGATTTCTCTGGGGGTTTAAGAAAACAGACCTTCTCCCTCCCACACTCCTGGCCAAACGCTCTGGATGCATTAAACGTTTTGGAAATAGTGAGAAGCCCCCTCAATTACCAACGTCAGGGAGGTATTAGGGGAAGGGATTTCAGACACTGTTAGAGCCTCTTTATGGTTAAAGAAGTGCTCTTCAGACTAACAGTATACCATGAATTCCTCTGAGAAGAGGAATTCATGGTAGAGGAGGTCATAAGACAGCAGCCTTTTTGCCAAGCCTTCCAATATGGCCATTAAAACAACTACGAACTATGGCAGAGACCGTGAACATGACTTCTAGGTGCAGCAGGGTGAGCAACTGATCAGCTGAAGTGATGAGCAGAAGCAAGAGGATGCAACAGTAAGTGTGGCGGTGAGGGGATACTAAAAGAAAGGACAAGAGAATGGAGAAGCTGCTGTCAGACTATGCTGATTATACTATAGATGTGTGTATTATAAACACACAAATAATTTACAAAAACTTTGATTTGATTTGAATATTAGAATGTCAGAGTGGAAAGCAGAGATTCAGCATAACAGTCAATTGAAACCAGATCTTCTTGGCTTTACACGCTGATTTTGCTGGCAATATTCAACATCAAGAATCAGCTTTAAAAAAAAAAAATCAATCTGGATTGGAGCTGTAACAGTGGATTTCAGCAATCTGAGAAAACACCAACAAAATAAGATGAGTGCACTAACTCACATACACAGACACCCACCAGTCAGATTGAGCCAACAATCAGAGAAAGAGAAGAAAAAATTTGTCCTGTGACTTTTTAAAGTTATCAAGTAGAGGTGGAGTCCATGTAAACTGTAGATACAATTATCCAAGTTATTAGTAGTCCAATTATTTACAGGTATGCACTGTCAGTTTATACAGGTTAATGTTGATTCTACATCTCAGAAAAGGTACTCATCTGCATTCTTAACAACAGCAGGATTAGCATGAGCTGCTGTCAAGCTGAAGTGATTTCATGCTTTTGGTAGATCGTCATATGCATCCATACAAATTATCCAAATCGTCAGTGTGTTCTCAGAGGATCATATGCTCCAGAGCTCCATGCTAAGACCACAGCATAAATAGCGTGGACTGCGAGAAGGCAGGTTGTTACCTGTTACTAATTTTCCCCCGATTTCAGGTGAGCAGCAACACATTCCCCCTCTGCTTGCTGCTCTTACCTCCAATGGATGAAGGAGCCGTCCTTGGAATATGTGTTAGTTTTTGTCACTTTGTGTAAATTTAACTGGTATCTTAGTGCACACACAGCTGCTGAGCATTTATATTTAGCACTGCTTTATATACTTTATTTACAGTTTGTGAAAGTGCTAGTCATCTGTTCTTACATAGTGTATGTAAAAGTGTTCGTACCAAGCACAGGAGCAAACCAGGGACACGTGGATTAATTTGGTATCAGTAGCAATGGATAAACCATAAAACTGACAAATGGGGCTAATCTCCCCCTAAAAAACTTGGTGTATCCTTTTTAAAAGTGTATTTCAGAGTCTAATCCTAGGCCTTCCGTTCTCCCGGAGATCTGTGTTGGTGTTGTTAAAACTCAGCAGACAGCACTGTACAAATATAGCTGAGTAACTAGGCCTACTGCAAATAGAACAGAACTGAATTTAATCAAATCAACACAGCATGCTCTATGTTCCAACATTCACCCTCTGGCAGCACCCTCCTCCTGCTCCTTCTTCCTCTCTCCCTCTCTGTCTGCTCTCTGTCTGACTTGGTTTCTCTCTCTTGCCTCCTCACAGACAGTGAAACGCAGATAAAAAAAAACACACACACACATTTAGCGACAAAAAACATTACCTTATTACTACACCTTAACCCCGTCTCAACCAAAATCTCTTACCCAAACTTTTTTTCTTTCTGTCTGGATATTTCTGATCCCTTTCTTTGGTCCTCTCTCTCTCTTTCTGCCTCCTTTTCCTTATCATCTTTCTGTTTGCTCGTTAACCACTCTCCTGTACGGAGACCTACCTGTCCAATATCTGCATGCAGCTAAACACACTCTTCCACACATGCAGCCACAGACTGCGCCCTCTGCCTCCCACAAATATATCAGAGTTCCCATCAGCTGCACCAACACATAAAGTACAATGAGTCATCACGTTAATCATTTTCAGCTTTATCACTGACCAGCTTTCAGCAGGTTGCAATTATCTGATGATAAATGGTGTTCGGTGGTATTGTCAAAGTATTTAGACAACAGGGAGCATTAAGCTGGGAACAGAGCAGCATGCTGAAGGCTGGTCTGTGTCTCCAGTGACACACGAGGATAGTTTATGACAAGCTTGTGGTAGTGGTAGTGTGTGTGTGTGTGTGTGTGTGTGTGTGTGATTGCATTTGCTCTACCGCCTCAATTACGCAGCAGTCAGTCAGTCAACCATCCGGCCGGCCTGCCGGGTCCAGACGGGGCGAAGCAGCAGGCTGGTAAGCAGAATGAACCGCAGTGGCAGTGCAAACAGACCACAGTCAGACCACATCACAACCACACAGCACCCTGCCATTTACAGAGCTGCATATGGCTGTCTGCAGGGAGGGAGAGGAAGGAGGGAGGGAAAGGGGTAAAGAGAAAGGAAGGGAGGAAGAGATTGCAGGATAGAAGGGTAGGAGTACTGGTCAGATGGTGGGGGCGAAGACTGAACAGTGAAAAAAAGAAGGGGATAAGCGAGGTCGGAAGGAAGGAAAAGTCAGGGGGAGAGTTGGCAAGAGGGATAAAGTGGTGAAGAGAAGGTAAGAACAGACTGTTGAGGGAGGGAAAAAAAGAAGAAAGACAAGCAGAAACGCAGATTCGAAGGAGACAGACATTTACACAGACCAAGAGCCCAATTTGAGCATTTCCTAAAAAAATGTAGCTTTCCATCTTCATCCCATCTGTCTAAAGCCTGCTATATTTACTACTGACAACTGAGAAATTCAGCTGACAGAGGATTCACTGTGGAGAAAAGATTTATTCTAATAGCCACCCACATGCAGTCCTTAATGTTACGTTGCACAGGTAACCAGAAAAAGCTAGCTGTCGTGCTACCAATACATAAATTTTAGCTTTCTGTTTAAGTCTCACATTGAACTATGTAACATATCTAAATACAAAACATGTGGTCTAGATTTAGTTTATCATAGATTTAAAATTATATGGTGCAGAGTTGCATGTACACATTTCTCTTCCTGTTTGCTTCAGAAGTCAGTTTGTCACTTCTAAAAAAAAGAAACACTTCACAATAACACTTGTAATAATGAAAAATGACTTAAAATGGAGCCTCAAGGCATAACCTTGTTATAATTTGGGCTACTTTTTGAACCGTTAAGGTGGTTTCGAGCCATAAAAAGTTTAGCCATTAAGTATAAAACTGTAAGGGAGGAGTGGTGGGAGAGACGTGAGGTAAAGATACTGTGTGAGGTGAAAGGGACAGGTGCATGCAGGTGTTCTAAAAACTACAGGAAGTTAATTACTGTAGTTTGGCCTGCTGATTTGGCAGCTTATCAACATGGTCAGCAGTTGCTTAGTGGCAGTGACACAGGAGGCTATTTAGACAGGCTACTTTAAAACTCTCAGAGCCCGATTGCAGCAGTTCCTATCAAAAATCAGTCATGTCAAATCTGAACACTCTGACATGATCCAGGTATTTTTTTTAGATGCAATGTGTCTTTCTGCCACTTAGAATCATGGGAAAAGAAAACTCCCTTTACAGGCAGAATTTGCCTGAGAATCATCAGATTCAAAGCTCACAACATTCAAAGGTCCTGCAGTTATTTTCTGCTCTTTTTGGCCTGATGATGGCACTTCAGGAACAGCCGGAGATCACCAGTTATTAAAATTCTTCCTGAGGGTGACGTGAACGGCTACACCACATTTCATGGCAACCCAATGTCAACCCTATGGTGGCAAATTAGAAGAAAATTCAGGGGATCATCAAATTCATTAGGATTCATCCTCTGAGCACCATGAATGCTTTCACAGAATTTCATGGCAATCTATCAAATCGCTGTTGAGATATTTCAGTCTTAACAAGGTGGTGGATTGACCTACTTCCAGACAGACATTTGACATCCACGGAGCCCTGGTGTTAGCGTGGATAAAAACCAGTGTGGACAGACACAAATGGATTTACAACTGTTGGGATGTGGGCTGGCAAGCTAATACTGGGTAGCATATCACAGACGACAGCTGAAAACACTTGTATCACCAAAGAATCAACATTCCAGCAATTGAGCAAACCTGCCTGACATCTATGTATTTATGAAGTCATACAAAAGACTCTGAATGGTTCCCACAGACCATTGCTAGAGAATAAAAAAACGACTCTTTCATAAAATCCTGAAAAATTCTCCTGATGTGAAAAAAAATCCAAACATGACTAAATGCCTTCTGCTGTGTGGGCAGCAATTCAGACTGTTTATAACGTTGATCCGTGTGCAACAGTGCCGGGCAGGAGTGGTATAAATTCTCAATATGAACAACAAGAGGGGAAAAAGACAACAAAATTAGAGTTCTGAAGTACATGTTGGCAGGAAGACATTTGTGAGGAAAATCTAACATTAGCATTACTGTGTTTAGGAAACTAACTAATAGCAGACCATTATCTCACTGCATGTTTGCTTTTAGGGGCAAGCACAGATAAAAATGAAATGAAAATCAGAGAGATGGACAAAAGAGAAAGAGTCAAAAGAACAGTTTAAACAGAGAACATAAGAGGCAGAAAACAAGAAAGGAGGCAGAAAGAGAAACAGAGATGTAGCTGAAGAGAGAAACCGAAGAAAAAAGTCAAAGTGAGATAGGGAGAAGGGTATTTTTCAGGTATATTAGAGAAAAAGAAAAGAAGCAGAGTTGATTTCATGGCATGAGGAGGAAGCCCGGCCACTATTGTAGTGAGGTAGCCTGAGGTGTTTTCATACTTGAGCTAGCGCTGATGGATGGAGGTCGTAAGCAGATGAATTAGTGATGAGGATCAGGATGAAAGTGCTTTCCAGAAACAACAGGGCCGACCAGACAGAGCCTGGGCACATGGGATATAGGTAGGCCTGGCATGTGAGGCTGGAGTGATACACCTGACAAGCCCGACCATGAACCCATGAACTGTCAACACATATCATACAAGCCAGCTACACTATGTAACAGTATGATCTGGAGACCTGTCAGTGCAAATACCAAGTCATTTTTGTGCAATTTGTGTTTCAGCTGAATTTTTTTTCACAGTTTTTCTTTTTCTCATACCTTATTATTCCCCAGTTTATGTTTTACGCCAAAGTTTTCAGCCTGATATTGGCCATTTGCTGTTACTGGTGCTGTAGAGTACAATTTACCAGACTCTAATGAATTAGTTGTAGTAGTCACAGTAGGACCATTAAAGGTTCAAAGCACTTACAGAGGAATAAATACAAAATTGACAACAGGAGGATAGAAAACAAGGAGAGGAATATACCAGCAATGCAAAAAGCCATAAAGGTCAGACATAAAAGTAAGGTCAAAAAGAATCAATGAAAGATATAAATGCAAACATCAAATCCTTTAAATGAGCGTTTCTGTAGTGATTTTAAAAAAAAAGGGGGTGGTGGGCACTGTCTTAGCCAGCTTAAGCTCCTCGATCAGGTTATTGCAAAGACTAAAGAAAGACGGCTGGCAACCTGACGCTACGAAAGATCTCCTGATCTGACCACCAATGACCAGTGTGGGATTTGTTGTTATTATTAAATGTGAACAGTTGATACATATCAATATATGTGCAATATGGATAATCTGAGCGTAAATATATTTACAAAAAAAAAAAAAAAAGCTTTCAATCACATCTCATGGTCTTCCTAAGTTGTCACTGTGGGCTGTGACCTAAGTAAACTACCTAAGTACACTCCATCTGCAGACAAAGATTATGAGATGCAGCTGTGGTTGTATCCTGTAAATTCAGTTCGTATTTGAATTGTTTCATAAAAGTTGTACAGACACAAGAGAAAGTGAAAAAAAAACTGAGACTGAGAGGGAGCTCGGGACAAATATGAAGGAAGAAGAAAAAAGATGAGAAAGAAAGGTAGACAGAGGATAGCAGAGGATAGAGGAAGAGAAAAAAAGGGAAACCTGGTTTCTCATCTGGCAGCCAGGAGATGAAGAGGAGGAGGAGGAGGAGGAAGAGGAGGAGGATGAGACGGAGGAGGAGGAGCAGTGAGGCAGGCTGCAAATAGAGGCAGAGAGAAAAAGAGAGGAGAGAAAGAGAGAGAGAGTGAGGGCACTTGCTAAATGAATTTGGCTTTCAGCAATGGGGAGTCTACTTCACTGCTGTGCCAGTGTTTGTGTGTGTGTGTGTGTGTGTGTGTGTGTGTGTGTGTGTGTGTGTGTGTGTGTGTGTGTGTGTGTGTGAGAGAGAGAGAGAGAGAGAGAGAGAGAGAGAGAGAGAGAAGTATATATATATATATGCACACACACACATCTATGTCACCTGTGACAGTGTATTTCCCAGCATGTGTGCAGCTGAGTGTGTGTCTATGTCTTTGTATGTCTATGTGTTTTTTGTGTAGCCTGATAAACAAATGGTTTGACAAGTATGCGTGTGAAAAACATTAGCTTTATGTGTTTATGCATACCTGTTGGGCAGGCAACTAAATAATGTTCCTAAATGATGGCGTGTCAGTAAAAGACAAGGCAAGGGTGTGTGTCTGTGTGAGTGCCTGTGTGTGTGTGTGTGTGTTTTTTTTAGGCGTGTTGTCACCAGGATTGGAAGTGACAGGCAGGAAGTATCAGAGGCAGCTGGGTAACAGCCCACTAACCACACAGGGGAGGGCTCTACACTGAAGAGAAAGAGGAGACAGAAAAGGAAAAAAAAATCACAGAAGAAAATCTAGAAGAAAAAAAGAAAGAAGAAAAAAGAGAACATGGGATTGCAAAGTTTTGCTGTTATTGAACCAAGAAAAATAACTTCAGAGCATCCTTGTGTATTCTTTATACAGAAGTGTTGGGGGTTAAAGGAATAATTCAACATTTTGGAAAATAAGTCTTATTTCCAAGAAGGAATTGATGCTTTCGTCAGGCCTCAAACTGCTTCCCACTGTTTTCCATCTTTACGCTATACTTAGCTATTGAGCTTTACGCTAAACATGTCCTGGCTCCGGTGCTGTATTTAAAGCACAAATATGAGAGTTGTATCAACCCCCCTCATCTTACTCTCAGAAAGAAAACAATCAACTGTATTCCTCCAAATATTTCAAACTATTCCTTCATGTGCTTTGCTCAAGGGTTCTTGGACAGCAGTTGGAAAGAGGGGAGAAAGTGCTGATAATTTCATCAGCTAAGATTTTCTGAAACATTGTCCAGGAAAGAAAGACTGAGAAAAATATGAAATATTGGTTTTAAAAAACACAGTCATTAGGCAGTAGAACAAGAAAGACTCAGAGACTGAACCGAGACACAGAGATAGACAGTGAGTAATAAAGATAAGGCAGAGCGGCTATGTGTCAAACATGAAGATGGGATAGGAGATGACAAAACTAAAAAGGAGGAGTGAGAGAAACAGGGTGAGCTGATGAGGAGAATAGAAAATGAGCAAGAAGAAGAGTAGAGAGGAAAGAGAGGAGAGAACGGAGAGGAGAGGCAAACGGCTGGAACAAAATTTCAAAAAAGATGAAAAACATTTGAGAGAGAGGAAGAGAAGGGGAGAAAGAGGGAGACGAGGAAGGTCGGTGAAGGAGAGAGGAGACTAGACAGAGTGGGTGACGAAGAGAGAGAGAGAGAGAGAGAGAGAGAGAGAGAGAGAGAGAGAGAGAGAGGGGCGAGAGGGACTGTTTGTATCTCATATGACTCCATTAAAGTTTGAATAGTTCTCATCTCTCTTTCTGTTTCCTGCTGCTGGAGAAAACCAGCTGCTTCATACACACACACACACACACACACACACACACACACACACACACACACACACACACACACACACACACACACACACACACACACACACACACACATCTGCATGCCCACACACAAACATTTAGATACTGTATAAACACAAGTTTTCACATGTACACAAACAAACATGTCTACATTTGTGCACACTTACACACATGCACATGCCTCACAAACACACTGAGAATAACATGTGTGCGTGTGTGTGCGTGTATGTGTACGTGTGTGCGCAATGGGGAACTTTACAGAGAGAAGACAAGATTAGAAAAGCAGGCCAAGAGACAGTTTCCCATGGTGCATCTCTGGAAGCATCTGTATTAGACGGGGCTGTGTCAACACTGACTGCTCCTCAAGCTGAGGCCGAGAGAAGGGGAGAGAGAGACAGAGACAGACAGTGAGAGAGAGAGAGAGAGAGAAAGGGAGAGAGGGAGAGAGGGAGAGAGTGACAGCAAGAATGGGAAGTAAAATTTGTGTTTGCTTTTTTCCATTTCTGTGTGTTTCTGACAGACGCAGGGAACGACAGATCACTGAATGCAGAAAAGGGGAAAAAAACAAGAAAAAAGGGGATGAAGATAAATAGGGGAAGCCTTTGAACAGAGAAGGAGAGAAAATTTATGAGTATCAAACTGATAGGAATGAGTGAGACAGAAAGAGAAAAAGAGGAAAGAGAGAGGAAAAAGAGTGACAGTGATGAATAGGAGAAGTAGATGGATGGATGGAGGGATGGATGAAGGGACGTGTGGCGGGTTAGAGGATGGAGAGGCGGCAGACGGAGATTGACAGCCTCCTTTCCCGGGGACGGATGAATAAACCGGCGCAGCAGGGGGAGGGGGGGGGGGGGGTGGATGGAGAGAGAGAAAAGAGGGAGAAAAGGAGTGAGGGATGGGGTTGGGGGGGGCGGGGGGGTAATGAGAGATAGAGTACATCTCCGTAATCAAGCCATAAAGGAGAGAGGGAGCGAGGGAGCGAGGGGGAAAAGACGAGTGGGCTCTGAATGAGTCAATCATGATTAATCAAGACGCTCCTCGCTCTCTGTCGCTCTCTCCCTCACTCTTCTTCCTCTCTCTTCTCCCTCTCTCTTTCTGTCTCTCTCTTTCTGCTCAGACTCATCATCGCACACATACACAACCACCCACACACAAAACCTGCAGCCCTCTGTGCATTTCTACCAGGACTGTGTACACAGTGTACATGCATTCATGTATTTTTCAGGCCAACAGTCAGTGTCTTTAAAGCAGTGGTTTCCAAACCTTTAGACTTGTGATCCTTTAAAATGAAGTTCAATCAGCCACCTCACATGGAGAAGACTATCATACAACAGTGGAATATGTACAACCCTGATATCTGTCGCTTTGATCTTGTCAGTCTCAACAAGGAAACATCAAGTTCAGCACAGCAGGGAGCGGGGAGTGATGATAATATTCAGAGCCTACACGTGGATGCCAGGGTGGAGATGAGGCTTTTGCAATGTTTCTGATTATAAACAGCAGCAGCAGAGTAGCTTTCAGGTGAGTGGTGTGAACTGGAAAAGAGTGACTTTGGATGTATGCTGAAGTGAGAAAAATATATGATGTGAATGTAGTGCTGGAGTGAGATTGATTCCTTTGTGTCAACTTTTAGCAGCAAAGAGGTAAAGGTGATGGCATTTCACAAGATAAAAATGGTAAAATCGTAGAAAAGTCCGAAAAAAAAATAAAAATCTGATTTATTTTTCCTTTCATTTCTTCAATAATCTAGTGACCTGTCAGATTGATCTTCGTATCACTCAGGAGTCCTGACCTACGAGTGGAGAACTGCTGTCTTGACAGATGATCATAAATAATACATAAAACTACTGTAGTTGACAGTGTTGTTGTTTGGAACAAATCCCACAAAGACACCTAAAGCAACCATACATCAAACCGTGTCTCAGATTTATTCCTAATGAAGACATGAATCTTTTAAAATGAGTCTCAAAGATACACATTCACTTTTAAAAAGATAAATAAGTAACTTTCTGAAACAGCTGGGCACCGCAGTTTTAAGCAAATCTTACTCTAACAGGATTAAACAATGCATTTGTTATTAAGGACTATTTTCAGTGGCGGATTAATACACATTTAGTGTCCTAGTGAGAATTTACAGCAGCAAGACAGTGAGAGTGCAATGATGCGGCTCACTAATGTGTTTTTTAATAGCTTCTGGACAACAAAGGCGCTCTATGACAAAGAAGAATAAGCTACATTAGGCAATAATTATTGGTAGGATCAATTCTTTGTCAGTTTTGGTCTTTTCATGGGATTTGTTGACAGTAAGAAAAATATAGAATATCCCCAGCGTTATCCTTTAAAGTGCCACTAATTAAACAACTGGAGTGTGATTGTGGCACTTTATCTTTTTTCCACAGGCTCTAATGTGCTCAATTCCCCCCACCCCAAAAAAAAAAAACAAAACTGGATGAGAGAAAAACCTCCCCTCTGCTGCTGCCTCTGTGTCACTGCTTGTGAGGAGTGTGTGAATCCTCAGACAGAAAGAGAAAAAATAGGGCACTTTCATATTTATTTAAGTGTCAGATCCAGAGCTGTCTGTAGGGAGCAAGAGGAAGGGAGGAAGGAGAGCTGCAACCACAGGAACTCTGAGGTTTCACAAGCTCTCCTCTTTCTCTTTTCTATCTCTGAACACACACACACACACATGCACACTCATCTGCCTGCATGGACACAGAGGGGAAAGGCAAACAGAGGGAGGGAGTGATGGGGAAGGAAGGAGAAATAAACTGAGAACTCTGATGACAGAGGAGGAAATGAGGAAGAAAAGTGAGGACCTGCTGTCACTGACACACAAACAGAAAAACTAACAAAACATCCACTACATGTGAATCTACCTGCTTCTCAGGGTGTGTGTGTGTGTGTGTGTGTGTGTGTGTGTGTGTGTGTGTGTGTGTGTGTGTGTGTGAGAACAAGGAGGAGCTGTGAATACAACAAACCGAGTTATGTCTCAGAACTAGTAGAAAGAACGTCTAAATGAAGATTATACGCAGGTGCCAAACAGGCCGTGATCCACCGTCTCTGAGATGTCACATCAATTGTGCGAACACATGGCACAGAATAGATAAACTTTCATCAAGGCAGCCAGAAAAAACAAACGAAAAAAACAGGAAGCTCCCCCTCCAAAGTGACACACAAACACTGGGGCACATGTAATAATATCTCAGAACAATTACCTGCTGGTTTCACCTCAGAGTACAGGTGCTGCTAAACGTAAATCAACACTTCCTCCTGGTGGATCTGCTGTGAATTACAGGAACCCTCAGGCATCAGACCCTCTTCCAATTCATCTTTCAGAGTTGTTCTTCTTGTATTTATCAGACAAAATCAGTAAACTCATTGATCCGAAAACACTCTTTAATCTAGACTTTAATGTTTCGTCTTAAAACAGAATTTCTGCTTCACCAAGCTAATCTTGTAAGCTAAGATTGTCCGACTTGAACATTTATGTGACAAAATTTTATTTTAGAAAATAACAGAATTGTTCAGGGTGTGTAGGACTTTTACATCAACAGCTATAATGTTAGGATGATTTCACATATAAAATATGTTCCTAATCTTTACAGTAACTTACAAAATGCCCTCGAAGCGTTTATCAATTTTAAATAATGACAATGAAGAAAACACCACTTGCAGCATTAAGCTGGTCGAGGGAGCCTTTTATAAGAATGAACAGAGTTTTAAAAAAAAACCCAAGGTAAATCCTTCCATCTAAGACCCATAACCTCTGTGATACTAATAACACAATATCACACAATAGTCCAAAATCTAACATGTTGGACTGTTCTTAACTTCACCTGCCGTTTCTGCTGGCAACTGCACTTTTACAAACACATAACTTCAACAAAAAATAAAGGCAGACGAATGTTTACTGTGTTGCATCAATAGATCACATACCTCAACCATGTTTTAGATCTCTGCAAGTTGAATGTCACACTGTGATGAGATGGACTGGAACCAATGCCTGCCTAAAAGGAGAGATATTAAACACAACATTATTTAATCTGATTAAAAATAATAATAATAATAAAGAAAGTCACTGTAATGAGTTGGAACATGCAAAGGCAGCAGTGCTCAGCTCTAATCTGGGCCACAGTTACCAGGGTGAGTTGACACGAGTGTCACAGGAAAGGCTTTTTAACTACAAAGTCATCCACCTCAGTCAGGAGAAAATCTGTAGCTTCTCATATTAAAGATTTACACTGAGAGACATTCAAAGGCAATCAAAGAAAAAGAGAAAACTTTATGATTTGATTGACTTTATTTGTAAGGCACCAGAAGTCCTTCCTTACTGCAGAACATTTCGTATTATTTATAGTAAATGTTTGTTGTACTTTTTTTTAAATAGTTTCTTTTTTTTGTTGTTGTTGTTGTTTACTTGTTTAAATGAAGCTATGATTTCAGACACAAAACATTTTTTTTTTTGCCAAAGTACACACTTTCAGGTTTTACATTATACACAAAATAAGTTTTTAAAAAAAGAACTTTACAAAGCTCAAAACGCTTACAATGCTTCACGCTATGGGGGCAATAAGTTGGGAAGGTGGGATGTGGCATGGGAGTAAAAGGGATGAGGCGGGGTAAGGAAGGGGGATATAGAAGAGGAAAGGGGTCAAAGGGCAAAAGGTCAACGTACTGCAGTTTCCCCCCTGGTGTCACATCAGTTTTGTAACACAATAGCACAAGAATCATCCAGGACAGATAAGAGAAGATGCAGCCATATACACATAAAGCTTTCTATGTATAACTGTATACAGAGGCGAACACCCTCCTACTACTTTAACAAATACATAGAATTTCATTTGTATGTTTATAGCGTCAGCTTTTTAATTCCGGTTCTAGTTCATATCGATTAATATTTAAGAACAAAGAGGAGAAAAAAAAACAAACAAAAAACAAACAAAAAAAAAACAACAAAAAAAACAAGTGCATTGATCACAGAAAATTTGGACTAAGCATTCTTTAAAAAAACCCCAAAAAACTCTCCACTAGAAAGAAATCAATCCCGGCTCCCCTGCAGACATGCACAGATGTATGTGTTTGTGTGTCGCTTTGTCTACATGCTCTGCATATCACTACAACGAGTACAGTATGTAGCTAGATACATACAGTATGTGGCTAGATGGGAGGATGATGTGCTGCGAGCTTAATTCACAAGCAGAATAGCATGTTAGCGTTTGTAGTAAGCAACAGCGACGCATTTCATCTCTATGGTTTATCACTGACGACCAAACCTGTACAACTGTTTATACACACCTTGTTCACATACATACACAACAATGGGCATCACTGAAGGAGTCATTCCACCAATTTCATCAAGTTTATCATCTAAACTTTGACACTTGAAGGGTTTCATTCTGAAATTCCTTTATGCACATTTTTTTTGGCTTCCTGAATTTCCACTGCCAAGCTTGCACATGAATCAGCAATTTTATGAGAAATCTGTGTCTCAAGGTGACTACAACAATAAAATGTGCTTCATCGTTATGCCAGAGATCATTTTAAGAAGTGTAAAAAGGATAGTTTATTTAAGAATGAAACTGCTTATATCTATTCACTCACACTGTGTAACCATTAAAACAGAAAGCAGGCTAAGAAAGGGTGTGAGTGAGTGTGTGTGTGTGTGTGGGGTTTGTATAATACACTTCATGCACAAGCTGTCTTCAAAATCAACCACCGTAGAAACACAGATCACCACTCGACTCCTTGTCAATGATGGAAATGTATGTGTTTGTAAAACACCCTAAAATTTTTCAAAGGGGGGGAAACACATTAAATTTCATCTTCTCTCAGCCTGTAGAAAGCAAACATTCAATGGAGCCATTCTGGCTGCTACTAGACCTGTTAAAGCCCTTACACAGGTGTTCACCCACACACGTGTTTTCACTTATGTTGCCTAATTAGACCTCTTCCCAGGACTCTGTGGGTGAGTATGAACTGCGCTTGGTTGACATCTCCCCTCATGTTTCTGGTAGTTTTGTTGCACCTGTGATGCTGTGTTCATGTCCTATAGGAATCACATCAATGAATCGTTACAAGTAATTAAACCCATCAAACAGCGCTCACACACAATTCCTCAGTCCTATGACCGTCTTGTTGTCTAATGACAGCTGGAGTTGTAAACATCTCTACAATCCATCCTGTCTGAACTCACATTCACTGTTCCCCATTTAGTAAACACTCATTAGGTTACTCCATTTTCAATTCAGAATTTGTAGGAATTTTCAAGTACTTTTGCTTTTATAATGATACGAAATGAAAAGTCAAGCTGGGGACATTGGAATTACGCTACATGGTATGCATTTTAACCAGTGCCCTGCTGAGGGCACTATGAAGTTTAAGTGTGTGCATCAGAAGTGAGTTCTGATACTCACATTAAATGGCAGAGGGTACATGTGGAGCCACAGGCAGCGAATGAAGAGAGATTATGGACAGAGCCACAGTTTAGTGACATCACATTACACTCAGCATAGTTTCGCCCAACTTCCACCTCATGAGAGGTCTAATCAGACTGAGAAACTGAGTAGCTGAGGACACCTGGGGGGGTGGGGGGGTGTGTACGGCCTGTATGGCTGAACGAGATTTGTTTTTTTTTTTTTTTTGTTTTTTTACTCATCAGAGCAGCAGCAAGCTTTCTGTGCTTCATCTGTCACATCTACACTGACAGAATTTTGTTAGATCATGCAGATTTCCTGCTCAGTGGTGTATGTAGATGTTAAATCACCTGTATAATGTTATGTTAGTTGAATATGTGACAGACCTGTGTGTGTGTGTGTGTGTGTGTGTGTGTGTGTGTGTGTGTGTGTGTGTGCAGTGAATCAAAATGTACAATATAATCTGAATTTACAGAGGGGGGGTTTCTGTCTTAATGCAGGTATAGAGATGTTCCTTAAAATAGACCAGAGACTATTCCTCAAGAACTGGATCATGACAGAGACTAGGACTGGCCGCATGCAGAGATTAATGTCACCAGTCTAGTCTCTGTATATTAAGTTTGTACACTCAGCATGGATAAATAAGCCATTTCCCTTGTGACACAGCCTGTACTCTGTCATTGTCCTGTCCTTGTTTGTGCTCAGGCCAGAACCCAGCGAGGACTGTTCTTCAAAGACACACGCTGCCCTCTGCTGTCAAACACACAACATGCACACTCTGTCCCCTCCCCTCTGCTCTAATATTAGTGCACATTAAAGATGAAAAAGGTGGTGGGAGGGTGCACGTGTCAAGTGGCATCTCTGTTCTCTTTGTTGCTACTTCAGCTCTGTTTAACTTCTGATGAAAATGTTGCCTTTCAGTTAAGGTGCTGGGCGGATTTATCTGACGCACCTCTCAGGGTCAGGCAAGGATCGTAAGTCGGGGGGGATTACTTACTAAGGTGGATTTGTTATCTCGTCTGACAGCTCTAAGCATGAAGTTTGCTCCAACAAGGTGCTTTTCCTTTCTCCATATAAATTTAGGATTATGCACAAAATCTCTAGTTTGTGTGGACGTGTCTTGTCATTACAACAATTCTGCTCTAAAAGCAGTTTTTGGTTAGGATGTGACTGTAGCTGTAGAAAGCAATACAAGAGGGGACATTTCTCTCTTTACTTTGAGCATTAGGGCAATATTTAAATACTTCTCTGATCCATAAAAATACACCATTTAAACCCACAGTTAACCTTTATCTTGGAATGAATGCATGCAACCTGAACTGCCCAGGAAAACCAAAATCAACACTACTCATCTCTTTGAGACCTTATCTTAGGAAAGTGAGTTTGTAGGAATCCTGTGCTGTGTGTGACAAGTTTTACAGCTGGCCAAAGAATCCCTTTGCTTAACATCTAGCCTGTTTTGACACCTACAGTAGGGTGCGTTCAGTCTCACAGATCAGTCCTGCCTAACAAAGACCCGCTTAGAACGCAGGCAAGAGGTGGGAGTAGAGTGAGAGGAAGAGAGGCATGGAGGGAAAAAAACAAAAACTAAACAGGAATAAGAACTGAGGGACATGGCAGGAAGCAACAGAAATAGAAAGCAATCTGGCTAAAAAAAAAAAAAAAAAAGAAAAACAGGAAAACAAAGCTCAATTGTATACAAAAAAGAGCGCTTGAAGAAAAGTTACAGGATACGTGAGAGAGAGAGACACTGATAGAGAGAAGGGAGGACAAAGAAACAATCCATTTATAGTAAATATGAAGGAATCAGAACTGTCTGACATGAAGGGCAGGTGCCATAACTGCAAATTATGGGAGCTGGTTAGGGGTCTGTAGCTGGAGCTGTGGTGATAGCGGTCAGATAGAGGGAGACCAGGGGAGAGGCTGTAGGCCAAGGGGGCTCAGATCAGGGGATTCAGGTCTCTGGATAAAAACAGAGCTGAATGGGAACACCATCTAATCAGACTTGTCTCCGTCCTCCTCGCGGTGGCTGTCGACTCCGTCACGTGACGCCTTCTCCTCCTTGGCCAGCTGGGCTTGGGAGGCCAGCAGGGAGGAGAGAGAGAAGAGACCGGAGGAGGTGGTGACAGCGGGGAGGGTTGGCTGGCTCAGGCCCAGCGGCAGGGGGGTCATGGGCAGGGCCAGGCCCTGGAGCTGAGACAGCTGGTGAGCCTGGAGCTGCTGCTACATGGAAGACAACCAGACTCAACTTAGACACAGCAGGATGGATACAGCACACAAATGACAGTAAAACATTGTCACTGTAGTATATGCAAAATCTCCAGTGCACAGACCTAATATACATCACCTACTCATGCTTAATATACAACACCTGAGGCACAGCACTAATAGCTCAAGTACAATAGGACAGATGGAATGCACATATTATAGCTAAAATACATGATTGGTAAAAGGTGGAAAATCTGAAGCACAAATATTTTTAAATAAAAGATCACATTTACAATATACAACCCCAAGAAGACAACTCAAACACCAAGACAAAGACAAAGCAAGCGCTGACGGATGAAGTGATACTTTATAAAAATGAAAGGATGTCCATAATCCAGCAGAGGACAGATCCAAAGGAAGTCAAACCAATCAAACATCTGAAAATACACAAAAAAAACCTACCATGGGAAATGTGTGTTTCCCATGGTAGTTTCATGGTGTTTTTCGTGGTGTTTCATTTTAATATTATGACAAATTGTTACTGCTGGGCCTCTGCCCTTTAATCACTCCCCACTGTGCTCACACACAACATGATGACACATCAGTGGGTTGATGTTTATGATAATCCTGACTGACTTCTCTTAAACAGCATCCAACTGCCCTAGCTTGCTCAGGCTACACCTACAAAGTCAACAGCTCTGCTTTACACGCACAAGTAGAGCTCAAATGCTCTATTTCCTTAAGTATATACTGTATGAAGTATATAAGACGATGTTAGCAGCTATCAAAAGAAGATACTATAATCAGAATAGATGAAATTGTGTGGCTCCCAGATGTGAGGTAAGCAAGTCCAGTCCTAAACACAGGCCTAAGGAGACCTATATCCTCTGTATCTAAAGCAGCAGACACAAAGACAAAGCCAAGGCGCCTCTGTGAATCATGAATCACAGTGATGGAGGGGCTAGGCTAGCTAACATTAGGCCCAAAGTAAAATGATGGAGTGGGTAGCCTAGCTAATACTAAACCTCTGGTAAAATGATGGAGTAGCTAAGCTAGCTAGCACAAGGCTGATAATGATTAAGTGTGAGTAGCTGGCTAACACTACAGCCACAGAGATGAAGGATTATGGCTAGCTGGCTAATGCACCATCCACAACCATTCAGTATTTTATTGAGCGGGCTAATTGTACATTTTTATTGATCAATGACTGTATACATGTATTGGACGGATGAGGACATCTATCCCTCCATCCCTTAGATCAGACTGTACCACACTAATGATACTCTGATATTAAAAGTAAAAAAAAATGTAGTCTTATGTGATAGTAAATTAAATCTTTTTATTTTGCACAGTTTTCCTGAAGAAAACAGGCAATGTGATGGCATCACCTTCTGCTTCAGGAAACGACTGCAAGACATTTGCCACTGTTTTCTGGCATTTTAGAAACAAAAAGATTAAGTGATAATGGGAATAATTTTTAGTTGCAGCACTAAGCTCCACCCAAAGAAGGAACTTAAATGTCAGGATCATTCAGCCTGAGCTGCATCAGTTTTGACCATTCCTCTTTTTGTCTTTTGCATGTCCCTCAACTTAATGAAAGCAGAACTTTGAGCCTCGTTTTGCATATGAAAGGTATAAATAAAGATTATCATTATTAGAATTATAATTAGAATACTAAATCACTTGAGTAGTCCTATAAAAAATTCCTTTGAACTTGACTAAAATCCCAAGAAATGTTATGTTTCACAAAACTAGTATTTATTTAAGGATTGTTGTTTTAAACTGCATTGTGCGTTCTTAAGGATGGACCATATTAAAAACTTTCATGCAATACTGACAAAAGTCTTCTTTTTTCCTAATTGCACTTGTTTGAAAAACCTGAAGCCTGTGGCCTGAGCATCATGGATTCTTTCATCACCACTGTCTGTTCTTTGGCACTAACGCGCTATTTAAGAACATAAATCAGAGAGGTGACAACAAAATAAGAAAATCTTTGTAATCCTTTTGAAAAAGTGAAGACACTATGAGTATAAAAGTTTCTAATTTGGCCATACTTTCATTAATGACCACATTAACAATTATAGCTAAAGAAGCATTTATTAGCCAATAAATAAAAGTCATTAAAAGTAAACAATAGACTTGGTGTTAATATTCAATAATTGTGCTTATCTGGACATCACAAAACCCTCAGGCGAGGCTGGGGGCTGGATCATCGTACCCTTATGATGGAGTTCATCTCTGGGGGGGTGACCTGCTTGGCCCTCTCTATGGCCGCCAGGACCTGCTGCTGGTGCTGTGGATGAGGGCAGGGGGTGAAGACAAGAGGAGGAAAGTGAGGGAGACAATAAAAGAGAGGCAGAAACAAGGGGAGGAGAGTTTGTGGGGAGAGAAGTGGAAAGGTTAGATCAATATCAATAGTCCCAACAGAGACCAAACAACCCTCACTGGTGATGCACCCCCTCTGGCTATTCAGCTATTCATCCACACACACACACACACACACACACACACACACACACACACACACACACACACACACACACACACACACACACACACACACACACACACACACATTCAAAAGCCTTGTGTGACACTAGTGAATGGATGGTCGGCTGGTGTGCTGTAATGGGTGGAGGTCAACCCCCTGTTGGACAGATAAGAGCATGGCTTATCTGAATCACAGAACCATTTATTACACTGACACACACAAACACACACATGTATAAAAGAAAAGAGGAGTGGGATGGAGGAGGGAGCAAGGGAAGGGGGAGCGGGGGACAAAGGGAAGGACTGGAGTGGAAGAGGTGGTCAAAAAGGGAGGGGGGAAGGGAAGACAGAGGACTGGGAGGAGGGGGCAGATTTAATATGGCAGAGATTCAAGGTGGGGGAGGGAGGAATAAAGTGAAAGTGAGAAAGAACACAGGAAGCAAGTGATGATGAATGACGGGAGGAGAGAAGTGGAGGGGGAGAGAAAAGGAGGGAGGGAAGCTGAGCGAAGGGTCACAGAGGTGGAGAGGTAATGAGGCGGGAATGAGGGTGATCTCATTCCAGGATGTAAGGAATAGGGCCGAGGGTCAGGAGGTTAGTGACGTCTTTGTGTCAGTGTTTCTGTGTGTGTGCATGTTCTTACCTCCTGAGACAGGTAGGGGAGAACTTGTGCACAGATCCCGTTCAATCTCTTCACAATCTCGGCCTGCGAAGGGGAGACTTATTAAATTAAAGGATAAAAGTAAAACTATTCAAACATTTCTTCCCATGAAGAATGTGTTTATTACTCTGTATTACTTTTTTTCATTCTTGCAATATTTTGTTTAGGTGTTGCACGGTGATACCTAAGATGTGTGTGTGGTGTTTCGTGTGCCAAATGGAAATGAAGTGGAAACCACACCGACTCGTGTTCTAAGACTGTGCCAAGCAGGTTTTGATGAGCATCCTAAGGCTTTTTTCACAAAATACATTTTGTGAAAATGTCACATAGGAAAAATCAATAGTATAAATAATAATATAATCAACAATTCCATTTAGCTGCTCTTTCAATCTCTTTATTTCCTACTACGTCAAGTCAAAATGGCTGCTGTGAAAAACGCCTGTTGAACACAGTATCTAGTTCAAACTTGACTAGTTGGTTTTGGTCTTTTCATAGGATTTGCTGAAAAAACAAACAAACAAACAAAAAAAAAAATATATATATATATAGAATATCACCAGACTTATCCTTTAAACCCTCGTTAAATGTAAATTGCCACTCAGCGATTCAAACCACACGCTCATTGGTATGGGAAACATCTGCTATGACCTTCCCAGACTGTGGCACACATATCTTGCATCATACACCCAAACACACACACACACACACACACACACACAATCATACTTACACACACATATCAGCCATATCAGAATCCCTTTATTCACCTCATTAATTAAGTTGCTTGTACCTAATACTCTTTCTCTAAACTCTTGGATGCAAACGCAATCACTCACACACTCACACTCACACACACACACACACACACACACACACACACACACACACACACACACACACACACACACAAAGTAACAATCATCCCAGCAAGCACGCACACACCCTTTCCTCTTTCTCGTCATGCACACTCCCTATCTTTCTCACATGCAGGTCTATTATCACATTTGGTTGGTAATCATCCAATCCGTCTGAGATATGCAAAGCAGCAGTAATTGTGTTAGAGCCTAATTCGTGGAGCGATGAGGAGAGAGGGGCCCTCCTAACAGTCATTAGGCATGCAGAGCACAACTCCCCATCAAGCGCTTCACTCCTACCCGCTCATCATTACACATACACACTCCCTGACATCTCTAAAATGTCTCTGTAAAATGTCTCTGCGGGACTCGCGCCACACTATGACTCTTTTTCAGTGCCCTTTATGCCGTCTATCTCTCTTTCCAACTCTGCGTCTGTCTCTTCTTTTATCAGTTCTCTCTATCATCTTCCTCAACAGACTGAATTCGTTGCTGTTGGAGGTTTTTGTCTGCTTTTGTTGCCAATTTAAATAAGCTTTATCTTGTGTAATTTGAAAATGTAGGCTCAAAAGGGAAAGCAAACACACAGGCAAAAATGTGTTCGATTTGATTTAAACTGTGTTTCAAGGAAGCATGGAAGGCAGCCTAAACAAACCTAACATTTCACAGACTTCCTCAGCGTGTCTTCGTTTTTTTTTTCACTATTTGAGTGTCTCGTGCTACTGCTTCCTGCCAGGCCTGCCAGCGCACCAGCACTTGGTACTTGTTCATAATTCCTTAAATATCTCAGAAAGATCCAAAAACTAAAATGCACCATACTTTCATATTTAAAAGCTACATTTGAAGTTTAAGTTTGAAGATTAGTCTGGAAATTTATCAAGTATGTGTAATGAAATCTGTTCTTAAAAGCTATGTTGAGACACTTGCAGACTTGAATATTTACATTTTATATATATAAATTTTGTACTTCCAGAGAGAAAAATTGTACTTTCCCATTGACTTACTTACTTACATAATATATATAATATATATAATATATATAATAATATATAATAATGTAAGACTTTGAAAGGGGTCATTCGGCAGGGCGTCTCAGTACTTTCACTTTTGTTATTAAGTACATAAAGCTGCTGTTTACTTCATCAAACAGCCTCATCTATAACATGTAAGAAAATTCTCATTAAAATCTCCTTAACTTCAAGATGTCATCTTTGAATCTCCTGACTAAAGCTGCTGTCTCACACACACTGGAACCCTAAACCTTTCTAGACGTTACCCAGAGGAACTGTATGTGTAAATGCAAATGTCTGAATCAGTTGAACCAGATATTAAACAGACTTTAATCTGTCAGCTCCCTAGTACAAAGCATCTGTAATGTCTGACTGAGCCAGTGTGTGAATAGAGGCCATCATTGTCTGGAGGATTCACAGCGAGCCAGTGGCCATGTTGGTGACTCTTCTGCCCTCTCTCGGTCTCCAGTCTACCCACCCCCACCCCTCACATAAACCAAACTGAGTATTCTTAGTGTGTATGAATGTAGCTCACACGGACAATCTCTGGTTGCGATTAGCTTGTTGTGCTGCAAGTGTGAAAGTACAACTCTGGCATTCATTTGTGAAAACAGCTGAGACCAAAACTGAAATATATTCAGTTTATAAACATGTAAGGCAAAAAAAATCCTCATAACTGAGAAGCTGTGAAAAGACTTTGCTTAAAAGTGAATAAACTACTCATCAGTTATCAAAATAGTTGCCGATTAATTTTCTGTCAAACTGTTATATTGATGAACATTATTTCCACTCAACCACCTTTACTGTCTTCTAAAGTTCAAACTATAGGCACAAGTCTCCTCAGTATACATGAATATGCCAGGAACTGGCTGTACTGTACTGAGAAGAGAATGAACACTAACACTACTCGGACACACAACGAAAGCACCTCCACCATATACGACACAATCAAAATACAGATGCAAGAGTGTGTTGTCAGGTTGGACACATGTACAGGAAGAAAAACATGATGAAAAGCAGAACAGTAGGAAGTCAAAGAGGATCCCGCAATAATACTGCTCCATTCAACATATTCCCAGTTCAATGCACAACTGAACCTTGCTTCTGCTCACCAAGACAAAACAGAGAGAGAGAGAAGAGACAAGAGAACAGAGAGAGAGGGAGTGAACAGACAGAGTGGAGAGACATTTTTTGAATTGAGTAGGACAGAGTGATCAAGAGGGAGCAATTGAATGTGTGAGAGTGTGAGAGAGAAAGAGAGAGGGAAATAGAGACAGAGGTGGAAAGAGGAGGAGGAGCAGAAGAGGAGGAGGAGGGCTCGGGGGTGGGGGGGCTGGCTCTGCACAATAGGCCTAGACATGAATGCTCCTCGACACTCGTTTCCACACATCCCCTTCAATTTCAACTCTCTAATGGAACTAGCGACTCTCCGCACCCACTCACACTGTGCACAAAGAAAGCAAGCACGTGCGCACACACACACACGCATGCACACACACACACACACACGCACACACAGACACACACAGACACACACACAGACACACACAGACACACACGGGTATGCAGGATAACAGGATCACACACGAACAATAACATGCAACCACTTATGAATATGTGCTAGGAACACGCACACAAATATATAAGCATATGGGCTAATAGAGATGTGCACACACATACACACGCACACCCACACACGAGCGCACACACACACACACACACACACACACAAAACCCATGCTTGTGCAGGCAGGCTCAACCCACTCACACAGACATACACACATATTTCAAAAAATTGCAATTGCAGACAGCCAGTAAGAAAGCATGAGCAAATACACACACACACACACACACACAAATGAAACAACACACACGCAAGCAGACAACCACACTGACTGTGAATTTCATCCCTGTCAGATAAAGAAAAAGGGGTGTGATGAATGGCACACATAAGGCTAAGCGTGTGCGTGTGTGTGTGTGGGCTTGCTGGCCTGCATGTAACAGTCTGTGTGTGTGCGCTTGTGTGCTCCGCACGCACCACAGTGTCTGCGTTGTGTTTCCTACCACACAGTTTGTGTGGGTGCATATATGTGAAGGTTTTTAAATCATAGAAGCTGCTACTTTTGTGTGTGTGTCCATTTGTCAAAGCACACTCCGTTCTTCCAATATGGCTGTCAGCATGCACCGTCAATCATAAGACAGCGTGTGTGTTTGTGTGTGTGTGTGTGGACGACAGCACCAGACGAGGTCACCGATAAGGGCTAGCCCTTCGGAGGCCCATCGCTCTCTACCTCCTACAGACTGAGCATAAATTACTCCCCCAGCTTCAGCCACACAAACTGATGTATGGACATATGCTTCTCACCCCTCCCGTCCCTGGGTGAAGGCTTCCTTTTCTTTTCAAAATGCTTTACGGGATCCAACTGAAGTGTCTTCACTGGATTTGAGCAACAGATAACTGATGTCAAATGACAGTCAGATAGACGTAACCTCTCCATAAATGAAAATTTGTTTCCAGCATCGACATCCGCATTGTAACAAATGTCTGTGTAGTCAAAACTACAATGGACGTTTTTGTGCAATTTGTTTTAGAATTTGAGTTAGAATACTACGTATAGAGTGAAATAAAACTGATCTGGCAAGAGCAAAAATGCTTAACCCCTTGGGGACGGTTTGCAACAGTTGATTGTAAAAAAGCTGGATGCAAGTCTTACGCCTGGCCTAGCTATGTCTGATCTTGTGATAAATATTTACACCTCTATTTACACATCTAAAACTACAGCTAAGCGCAGCTACAGCCAGAGTAGACAATGCGTGTCCACGCTGACACATTTTGCTGCATTGATAGTTGCCACTCCATTCACATTGCTATGGTTACAGATTTACATTTGCTGGCGCCAACAAACTGATTAAAAATGACTGCTGAGCCAAAGAAATGAAAATTAAATTACTCAGATAGTGAAACAAGGAAAATTATTGAACTCTACAGTAAGTATGTGCATTTTAGGCCACAGAAATGATATTCATCACATTAAGAACAAAACATTGAGCCAGCAATTGTTTTGCACAGCCTGACTTGGTTATTTACTTTGTCTATACTTTGCCACTTTTGACATTTTGACAATACAATAATGTGAAATGTTGATGTAACAAAATTATTTAGGGCGATATTTCTCTGGCATCAAACCAGCTACAATTATTGTTGTAGGCTGATCAGCTGATTTATATTTTTTCCTGATGAGATGAGCCGTCACATCCTCCTCGGTGGCTTGTTCTCTGACATGTTCCCCCTCTGCTTCCACTGGTCCCAAATCATCCACTGGGGCCACAGGCACCTTCTTGGTTATGCAAATGTTGTGCAGTACAGCTGCTACACACATGATGTTGCACGCCCTTTCTGGCGCAATCCTGATTATAGGCATTAGTATGCCTATACTGTCTGCAGTAGCTATGCATCATCTCATAACATTACTCTCTATTAACCAATACCAGTTTTATAATTAATCTGAACACAAGCCACACACACCTGTGCTTGAGCACGCCTACGCAGCGCTCAGTGATCGACCTTGTGTGTGAGTGCACTTAGTTGTATTGCCTTTCCTGCTCCATCTGTGGTACCATGACGAGTGTCATCAGTCCCACTTCTTTAGAGGGTAGCCACTGTCGCCAAGCATTAAGCCAGAGAGCCGCCCCTCCTCACACACACTGCCTCAAAATTTGTGCGGCATGAACAGACCCGTACCACCACACCACCACATCACTTCATCATTTCATGTAAGCATCGCACACATCCTGAACATGAAATGAGTCAAAGCCTTTCCCGTTCACAAAAAGATCCTTGTTTTTAGATGTTGCCTGGATGAGCACGAGCACCATCAGTACAGCCAAAAATACCAGGTATGCCGGAGTCCCTGTGAAATCTCACCTTGGGGTGAGTGGGCCCCTGCTGGGTAGGCAGACAAACATATTATGGTAATATGGGTAAGATTTAGTCTCAGATGTAGCACTAAGCCTAGATGGTGCGACAGGTATTAATTCTATGTAGAGCCTGAGGTAGATTTTACATCCAGCCCAGTCTTATGACCGAGTGTACGTATATCTGGTGCAACCGGCCCCTGATGCTTGCATTTTACACACAGCCTCAGGTGACATCATTCAAATGTCTCTGAACACTCTGAGATTACCTCCGCAATTCACACCTGCCAATCAGTGAGCTGCAGGTGTGCGGTGGGGGAACAGGGGTGGGAATGCACAGCTGTGTCGGCATCAACAGAGTATTTTGGATGTTCAAGGTTCTGCACGTAAAAGGCTTATTCAGGTTTTTTTTCTCTGCATCAATGATGTTAGATGACTGGCAGCTGGAGCACCTCCAAGGTTTTGATGGCCATGAAGCTCCCCCAGTTGAATCATCAGTACAAACAACAAGCAACTGTAATAATGATTGCAATGAAGGACTGGTAGTCCTTGAGACTTCAACCAATCACAAAGTTTAAAATGATGCTGTCCACACCACTAATGGCAAGCAGCAGTTTAAAAAGCTCTTGATGTGAATGCTAAGGCACACCTGGCAGACAGGTGCATATGAGAGTGGAGTCATGGAAAAGATAGTAGTGAATTCCTGCTCACTGTCAGCTGGTGAAAAAGCAACATTTCAATCACAGACTCTTCTTTGGCTTCTGCATAGCAACTGCGCCATGGGCACTGCAGCATTTACAGCCACTACCATCACCTGTAACTCTGATTACTTTACTAGTCTAATGGGAGGAAATTGTTTCCAGCTTCATCTTGTGGCGATTTGCCTACAAAACCTTATTAAAACCTTAACTTGCTTCATACAAAATGCTTGCAGATTTTTTCTGTGCCAAAAAACTGACTTTTTTTTGGCACAAAGTACATCAACAGACAAGACCAGACAACAGATCTGCCTTTACCAATTACATCAACACAAACACCTTTAGCACAATCCAATTTTTCTGGCCCAGCACATAAGCAAAAAATGTGTCCTACTGTGTTCCTGTATATATATATATTTTTTTTTTTTTTTATTTTTTTTTTGCACAAGCAATCTGTTATTCATGACATACAAACAACTGTTTTATATGTTATGTAATGGAAACAGAAGACTTTTTTGTTAAAGGATTAAATGTAGACTCACCTGTTTGTGCATCTCAATGTTGAGCCCGTAGGACATCTCATAGTACTGGAAAGGAAGAGCGAAACAGACAAAAACAGACAATGTTATAACAACACAGGCATCAAATTCTTGTAACTATTCCCAGAAAATCTTCTGCAGAGGAGCTCCATGCTAACACTTTATCATACACCATTTACTGAGTGTGACAAATCATGTGTTGTACAGTTCATGAGCAAATGGCTTTTACTGTAAAGAGAATTGAAACAGAAACTCTTTTTCAGCTCATTTAATAATTGCTCAGTGTTGTTAACTGAGACAACAAAATGTGTGATATAATTCACAATACCAAAATTAAACTGTAAGTATATATGTATATGTATTTATTTATATTTCCCAGGTCACCCTTCTGGATGTGTAGTAGGACAATGTGTAAGATTTTCAATCATGAAGCTGAAATCTAGGTAATAAAAGCACAGGCTGAAAATAAAGAAATTATCTTTTAACACAAAGTAGACCCCCAACCCAACGCGACACATCTTTGACATCTTAATGACTCCCAAGATCCCAGATTTTGACTCTACAAAGGTATTCTCATTCACAAACACGCCTGCATGCACACATACAAAGAGACGACACACAGCTACAAATAGGAAAAGGAACTGAAAGAGAAGAGGAGAGACAGCAACGAAAGAGCCTCTGTTGTGTGTGTGTGTGTATTCAGTGTTAATGAGAGGGCCACCCTCTAGGCGTCAACCCTGTTAATCACCCACTCTGTCTGCAGGGGGACTGGCTCTGTCACTGGAAAACAAACAGCACACAGATCTCTCACACATAAATGTGCACACGCACACACACACACCGTTCTGTCACTTGCTTGCTCTCTCTCACAGGCGCACACAACTGTTGTTTTCTGTTCAATCTCACACTGGCACTCACACACACACACACACACACTCTCTCTCTCTCTCTCTCTCTCTCTCTCGCTCTCTCTCTCTCTTCTTCTCTGTAGCTGCTTGGGCCCATGCGGAAGCTCCCTAAAGTAATTACAGCACTGGGGAAATGGAGGTGCTGCCGCTGGCCGGGGGAGTGGGGCAACCCGATATGCTATTAGAGGTAGTAGCGGGGGGGGGGTCGTTGTGGGGATACAAGGCTGGGCCTGCCACTGATGGAGTGGAAGTGCGATTAAAAAAGTGTGCGTATACGTGCATGGTGTGCCTGTGTGTGTTTATATGTACGGTGATTGTGTGTGTGTGTAAGACAGAGCTAGTGAAGAGGGAGCAATATTACATTCATAGATCAATTTTATAGAAACATTTTCAGCCAAATCTGAGGATGAAGGAAATCCTTTTGTACTTTTGAGGAAAATGTAAGTTGCAAATTTGGTGACTCAGGCTAAAGCACGACACAGGCAAGCAACAAAAAACACTTTGAATAAAGAGAAGCAAACACGTAATTTGTTCTAATATATTCCAAAAGCAGCGCACACAGTCTAACCATAAAACACGCTGCAGAAATGACTTGTTCCATCCATATGTAGTGCCCCAACTGACACTCACCTTCATCAACAATTATTTTAATTACTGATTAATCTGTTGACTATTTTCATGATTGACTGATTAATGGTTAAAAATATAAGAAAAGGTGAAAAATACTGGCTATAATTTCCCACAGCCCAAGGTGATGCATTCAGATTGTTTGTTTTATTCAACAAACATCCTAGAACCTAAATATATTCAGTTTACTTTCAGATATGACAAAGAGAAACAGCAAATGCTCTTATTTCAAAAATCTGAAACCATTAAATTTGTTTGAAAAATGACTATAATAATGAATCAATTATAAATAGGGCTGCCGACGGACAAAGCGTTGCAGCTTTAATCTGTGGTTTTGAATCCAAAATGGTTCCACACATTACTTCTCAGATGATTTGTGGTCATGATTATTTGTTTAACATGTCTCATTAGTTTCGTCTATTTTGTGTTAAGAAAAGAACTGGCCAGTTCACTCATTAAGGCGACAGGGCATGTCCCACTGGATGACACACACTTATTCAAGGTGAATTTTCCTTTCAGTCAGATTATTACTGATCAAATATTTTATTTATTCCCACATTTTAACAGTAGTTTGAATTCCAAATGAAAACTGACAGCACTAGGTGAGGTGGTGCTACAACATAGCAGCGATTAAATACTACACGGAAAAGAATAAGCAGAACTTCTCTTCAACCTTTAAAAATCTCTTTGCATATAAACAGCTTTGTCTGGTCTCTTTCAGTGTTTTGATTCGGCACATGCGGCCATTAGGAAATGGGGTGAACTGGAAAGCAAAGCAATGTTATTCATAAGCAAAAACACACACCAAGGCACCAAGGGCAAACTTATAACAGCTGCAAGGCGCAGTGCACTGCACAGTGCTTCCACAAACTGATCAATACAAATGAAAACTCCCCATTTTCTTTTTTTTTTTACTTTGTGATGATAATATCAGCCTGTAGGCTACCAAACATCCTGCTGGACATCTACCCAACCATCAAAGAAATCATGCAAACTAGGGTAGTTGAGGAAGCAGTGTTTCTGTGAACCATGTAAACGCTTAATTCTTTTACCTTAATCTAGATAAATCACAGCAATGAAGCACATTAAACACAAAGGAAAATATAATTGTGAATGTCAGATCTTAGATATTACAACACATCTTAAATTTGAGCTTTTGTGTCAGTATGTATGTGTGTTTATGTGTGTGAAAAGGCTGCTACTAGGCTGACAATGTCAGTGAATGAGTGTGAGAGTGCGTGCACCCACGCCTGCCTGAGACACACACAGAGGAAGTGTGTGTGTGTCTGTGAGTGTGTGCATATCTGTGTGTCTGCTGACTGGCTGATGGCAGAGAAAGCAGTGCGGCGGCACAGATTAGATGAGATTAAAGCCAGTCAGAGGATCAATTAGAGGCAAAACATCAGACGGCTACACAGCCACGGCCAGCAACAATGAGATTAGCCCCGAGGTGGAGCAGAGAGCGGGCACATATGTGAGTGCGTGTTTGTGTGTGAATGTGTGTGTGTGTGTGTGTGTGTGACACAAAGAGAGATAGGGGAAAGAGGAAATGAAGGGGGTTGGGGAAAGAAGAATCACATATACAGTAACTCCAGAAACAAAAAAGGAGGGAATAATAAAGGATCATACCAATTTATTTCAACTATGGCCTATTTTTTTGTAGAGGGTATGTTATGATATTAGTGATGATGAAACTATTCTAACACCAGGACATCGCTAAAAAGCAAATCCAAAACAGCAACACACAAGCAATCAAACATTCAGACTGGGAGTAAACAAGCTAACAGTTTAGCCATATTATCTATCTTTGTCTACAAATAAAACCAAATGTGAAAACGCCCAAAGTGGGCAATAATCTCTTATTCCACAGGACTGTGTGTGTACGGCAAGTACAACTGTTAAACTGTGATGGGTGTCCATAACAAATAATGTGGGTTCTAATTTTCTAGTTTTCTCTCCCGAATATGTTTGGCTAATAAGGGAAAAAATAAATTCACATAAGAATTGTGATTCTCATCTTCAACTGTTCTGAATCAATTCACACATTCCACACCTCGGTTCTTACTGGATGTTTATAACACTGTTTCACAGTTTCTTTTTGCTGTGTTGATGGAATGGAAAAAAACGCTGAAACAGGTCCTCAAACGACAATGTACATTATTTGCACCTGCCATCCTGATCGACACCCAGGTATGGATGAGGATATAGATGAGGTCTGGTTCGGTTTAGGCACAGAAACGACATGGTTCAGGGTGGGGACACTGACTGCAAGCAGGAAACGGGAAGCGGACTAAAGTCTCCTGTGGCAAAGTCCCATGTTTCATTTGCCCAGCCATCCACCCTGACCTCTTCCCTCTGCAGACTTTGTGGCTCTATACCAATGTCACCCAACTTCCTCCTTTGCTCCTGATGGGACAACAGTCATTATTCCTAAGGCCGCTAGAGGGCTTTGTCACTTGCACTTAAACAAATGTTGTTTTGGGGCATGTAAAACTGACTAATGCTGTTGTTGTTCTTGGGAGGACAGTCTCCACATAACTGTCAGAAGCGCACAATGCAGCTTTTAACACAAACTAGACCCATCTAGGCTTCATTTTCAATTGTAGCATTATATGTCTATTAACTTAATAACTAGCTTTGCTAGACAAAGGTGCGCTAACCAAACACCACACAGTGTATCACCTGGTGGTGGTGGTCAGTGAAGCACACTTTGATTTCATTATTCTCATACAGGCAGATGACTGTAACATACTTTCAAATTATTACTAATAATTTTCAAATAAAAAAGCTGCGTATTCCCACAAACTTCTCCCTGCTTTTTCAATTCACAGTGACAAGGACAGCTATGTTTCAGACTGACATTCAGCGAACTAAAAACATGAGTAAATGGTTTGGCACACAGTGATCAAAGCAAGAGCATGAAAATAGCGGCCCTTCTCTATTTGTTGAATCAATAATCTATTTCAAATTGAGAACTGATTGTGACTCAAATCACGACAACAATCAAAACTGAACTGTGAAATTTCCACCCCTTATTGGTTAACCAACTGGATTTGTTTAAAACATGTACAACTGCTCGTGTTTCTTGCCCAGTCTGACTTGTTTGGCTGTAATAAACCAGAATGCCCTTTTCAGAGAGAAATTTGAAAATAAACAGGAAGAAAACAGACATAAGAAAACAACTGAAAGTGGTGGAGGGGGGGAAGGAACAAGCAAAGAAAGAGTGAGAATAAACACAGAGGGTGAAAACACAACAAAAGAAATTTCTTCTTTTCCCCCCACATAAACATTAACATCTGTAGTGCTGTATCTGCAACAACCAAAAGGGAATTTACACAAGAATCAAATACAACATTGATAAAACATATGGTGACAAAATGACATTTAAGGACAACAAATCATCCCTGCTGGCGCACAACGCACACATACAAACACGGTTTCACTCACCATGATATAATGGCGCTGCATCTCTGACTTCTCACTGGCCAACTTGTCACACTCAAGCTTCAAACTGTGGAGAGAGGGAGAGGAGAGGAGCACAGAGTCAGACCTTGTTAGTCAGCTTGACAGTCTTTCTCCTAAAGTGCTGACACTGGGTGACCCCCCCCACAGCCCCCTTCTTTCATCATCATCATTACCTCCACTTTCACCAACAGCACTGTCATCACTTTCATCATCACTTCAACCCTCATCACTGCCTCTGCATTCATCATCATCATCATCATCAGCACCACCTCCGTTGTCATCATCTCAGCCACCATTACCATCTTTATCATCACCACCGCCTCCTTCATCATCATTGCCACCGCCATCATCCTCACCTTTACCAGTCAGCAGCAGCGTTTTCTCCGAGCTTGGCAAGGTGTCAACTGACAGTAGGAGGTCAAACTCATTCTGAACCCCAGAGACGTGCCTAGCCAAAATGTCTGCTTTCTAAATCAGAGAAGAGGCAGCGAAGTAAAAAGTCTAAATATAGTGTCGGAGCCTTTCCTGTGACCCAGTCCCTACGACAGCCATTAGCTGTAATCATGTCAGAGCTGATGTTATGCGAGGCGACAGGACAAAGGAGGACACGTCAACAAGTCAGCCTGATCGTCAAGTGAAAAAGACAGAGGTAAAAAAAAAAAAAAAATCCCCTTGATGCCTTTGATTGAAACAGCCAGTTACAACATGCCAGTCTCAGAAGGCATCATCTGATGTGAGGACTGGATAAGACTCAGATCAAATAAAGATATGCGCAGGCACACGGTGGATAGGTTCAGATTTAGGGTAAGTCGGAAACCTGTTTGATGGTGTGTGTATATTTATGCTGGGATGTTCTTCTCAGCCGTCTGCAGGAATGACAGCCCGATTACAGCGAGTGCTGGCTGAACCTTCATCGCTGTTAGTCTTATCTGGCAGACTGAGTACAGCATTACAAACGGCCAATAATGTGAGCTTATTCTTACACACAGCATTTTACTTCTTCTATAATTATCGCAGCAGCTGCAGCCTTGGCTGGAGTTAACTTCAGGTTTTGGTTCAGTGTTCATCCGTATCTGAGCTACAGTTTTGTTACTGATTTTGTTATGACACTGAAATATATATTTATTATATTATTATATTATTTATATTTTAATTTTATCTTATTTGATATCTAAAAGACAAGTCCAGCTTGACTTTGTGTTCATGTTTATGTTTTATATATCAGTCAATAATTTTTGGTGTTTTGATGATATTTTTGTGGTTTTTACTTTATCTTGATTAGGGGTGGAAAATAAGAACCGGTTCCGACTCAGAGATAATAATAGAGTTTACTGACGCTGAAAACCTGTGTAGTCCTACATTTTTTCCCACACAAAAGATTGATCAGAAATCACCAAAGGAACCAATGAAAAAAATTGGAACGATAAGCAGAACTGATAATAGCATTGGTATCAATAAAATCTTATCAATTCCCATCCTTAATCTTAATAGTTCTCTAGCACATAATGACATAGTTAATCCATCTCTTTTCTGGACTGGAAACTAACATAGCATGCACTGGGGAAAAGGTAGTTAAACACCCTTGAGGTTGCCAGTCCATCACAGGGCTAACACAACACACCAGGGGGCAAAAACGTGCAAACGCTGTAAAAAGAAGATGAGTACAAAGATTCAAACTTAGGACCTACTTGCGGCATGGCAAGACTGCAATTCTGCCCCCCAGTTTAGAAGCTGTTGGTTGAAATATTTATTTTGGAGCACACAGAAATTAGTCATGTAATGACCCAGAATCGTGTTTGTTGTTAGGCAGAAACATCCCTTCCTGTCTTATCTCAGCTCTCATGATGCTCCCAAATAAACTCAACACTCAATACACTGAAGCCTTTACCAAATGTAAAAGTTAATAATCTAATATCAGAATCCTGATGTGTCAGAAATCCCAGGATCTGAAACTGAATCAGTCTAAGTGATGGATTTGTGCGCCATTATCCTTATTTGAAATTATTGGAACAGTTGAAATTGTGGAACATTCAAGTTAAAAAAAAAAAGAAAAAAAAAAAGTTTTAACCAGCTCAAATAATTCTGGACTGAGCAGTAACACCCAAGGTACTTAAAACAGATGTTGTCACTGTTTTTAAGATGTAACTGGTGTGATGTGTCGGCAGTGCACCTTCCAGACATGACTTGGTAACACACAAATGTAACCGATGTGGGAATGTCTTGACATATTGTCATTCATTCATCAAGCTATCGCAGCTGATGCCAAATGCCTATTCATTTATTTCAATCACACTATTCTTGGATAAAGCATCTCATGGATTTTACTCTAAAGTAGTATGTCTGACATTTGAGTCAGTCATCGAGGCTAGAATCTAAAGGCCAACGCCTTTTTCAGTAGACTCTGGTCTGCATCTAGATTTGGATCAGCTTTTATTAAAGCAAAAATGTGATCAGTCCACTTTACAGGTTTAGAAGATCGCGATAGTTCATGCCCTGGCATGCAACAGATACCCAACCTGATCAACAGTCAGGGGTATGGGGCGCGAGGAGCAATTTTATTCTACCGCCTTCTTCCTGTGTGTAAATGAGCAGTTTCCACTTCTCCAAAACGCTCCCCTTCCCTCCTACATAAAACCCTTCCTGCTATCCCTGTGTTCATGCGTAGGCTGTGTGGTGGGTTGTCATGACGACAGGCCTCCCCGCTGCCAGCCTACCTGGGATTGGCTTTGTGCCTCCTCTGATTGGTGCTCAGCAGCCCCCGGGCGTGCACCGCTGCTCTCAAACGACACTTTGATGGAGTTTTATTGCCGATTCTTCCGTCTCTAAATCGCTCCTGCTGTCATCTTTATTTTGATTTATGTATTCCCTGATCTATTTATGCATGTGAACGAGGGGAGGGGAGGAGAGATGGGGGAAGAGGAGAGGGGGGTGGGGGGGTAGGAGGAGGAAGACAGCGACAGCTACAATGCTTGCTACTATACCCAAGGTAACGCCTGCGGTACATTTGCCTTTTAAAGGCTTCAGCACCAGACAAGCACAGCGCAGCAGCAGAGCGCTACAAAGCCCCGTCTGTGGTTCCCAAGCCCCCCACCCCATCCCAGCCCCCCTCCTGAGTCAATAGGCACTGTATGCATGTTCTGTATGCTCAGACAAAAAAGGTATTCTTTCAACTGCGCCCTGTCTCTCTGAAGAGGGTTAAACGGTGCTGCTCACCGTTGTGGGAATTACAAAAACCACAGGCGAGGAAAAAGACACACAGGGTGTTATTGCAGCTTCAGAATCCTCCGCAAACAAGAGCGATCAGACCAGGGATCATCAGGGATTTTGCACACAATATGCCAGGCTTTCATCTGCCTTCGCCTGTCTCGGCAGAGGCAAGCCTCTGGAAGGTTCTCGGCGAACAGGTACAGAGGAACAAACCAACCTCCTCAGGAAGGAAGGCGGGCTTCAAAGACTCCACTCTCACAAAGAGAGAATCTCTCGCTGAGATGCAGACCCTGTGGCGCCCCCCCCACCCCTTTATAACTGCTATCAAACAGATCAGTTAAGGTCGGACCAGGCACTTTGGAAGTGCCTCAGACTTCTGGCACTGTAGCGGTATTTAAGCAGTAAAGCGAGATCGATAGCCGAGGGTCAACGAGATTGATTCAGGTACAAGTCAATAAAGGATGTTTCAGTGTGCAGTGTTGTGGCAGAGTTCAGGAATAGAGGAATGAAGGCAGACATCTTTATTTTATCAAAGACAATCTGTGAACTCAAGTTCACAGATTGACTTTTGCACCGCTCTATTTTATGAGTCTGTTATTTCCAAATAATTGACAAATAATTTAAGTTTTGTTGGTGTTTTTTTTTTTTAGAAAGAACCAGTGCAATTAGGTACACAAATGTGGGAAACAGACTTTTGTTCTGAAACAGTTATTTAGTTGTGTTGAGCTGAAAAGCAACTTCTGATTACCAGAGGAAATTTCTTTAAATAACTTGCCCATTTAAAATTAAGTAAATATTTATCCACTATAAATTTATTATTGGAAAATGAATTATTATTCTTCACATATGTAGAATTGTGTGCTTGCCTGTAGACATTTTTGCATATTCATCCGAGAAGTTACAGTAGTTTAGCATTTAGTAGGAATTAATCAAGTAGAAGTCTACCAACTGAACTTCATTGGAAAGTCCTAGGAATTTCAAGACCTGTAAAATAAAAAACAGGCTTGTTTACAAATGTAACTGTATGTGACAAAAAGATGAGAAATTAAGTGTTGAAAAAGGACTATAAATCCAAATCAAAACTTATGTCTGGCTAAGATAGGGCAAGTTCTCGCAGCCGTACTGCAGTTCATTTCAGCAGTTCAACATTGTAGCTACTGTTGCAAAAAGTTGTTCAATAAAGAAAAACATTAAGTGACACATGTATAGCCTGGGGATATTCTCCTTATTACAAAGCGCCATGCTTATCAGGCTGCCGTATGTAACTGCTTCTGCTTGGTGTTTGCCTGTGTTTATGTGTCTGTGTGCAAGTGTTTCTGTTTGCACCTGTGATATTGTGCTTGGAGGAACTGGAACTCATCCTTGATCCTGTCACAGGAGTCAGAGGTTGTGAATTTCAGCTGCTGCGATGAAGCCTGCCAAAGAGAAAAAACAGGAGAGAAGAAAAAGTAAGAACCAAGCAGAAAGAGAAAGACTAAGAAAAATGAGGAGGAGTGAACGACAGAACAAGTCAGCAGAGTGAGAGAAATAATTAAAAACAGGAACATAAAATCAAGCAGTTTTCAATTTGACGCAGTCCAATGAGTAATGGCATTTGCTAAGAAATCGGCTGCCAAGTATGTTTCCACACACAAGGGGCCAAATTCATAAAACACTGTGAAGATTCAAGACTGAAACCATGCATGCACAAAGCAGGAACATGCACACCCATTGTTTCTGTCAAAAAACCTTGAATATACGCTGCTCTGTTATATATCTCAATTACTGTGAAATTATGTGCCTGCACACAGACCTAAACCACACACAGCCACAATTACCCATAAATGTACGTAGACCCTCCCATTTTTTAACCATCTATACACATAACCCAGAATCTTCTGTCTTCTTTTTGTCCTTGGCAGCGTCTTTACAGTGCCGAAGCAACCTTAAGAGTTATTACCCACGGCCATTATGCATGTTGTGAGCCTTTACAGCCAACTGATTGATGACACACGAGTGAATCAAACTTATAATCCAACGTGTGTTATTGTTTCAACATTCCTTATTGTTATTCCAACCTTCAGTTTGGGTGGCAATATGTAAACCTACTTACTCTAGATAGCATGAATCATGCTTGTATAAATAAGGATGGTTACACACATTACAAATATTATTAAAGGGAACCTGGTTGAGACTGCGTTAAGTCATTTGATGTGTTGAAAAGATTTAGCTCTAAATAAAATGTCTCTTAAATTCTTTGTTTGACGTCATTCTTCTCTTTGTCACATTGCGACATCACACAGGCAGTGTTTTTTTTTTGCTTGTAAAACGTGTGGAGCAAGAGTGGGTGATATGGTAAAATCTTCTACTATAGTATAAGTAAACAATTTATCTCAATAGTGATACATATTGTCATATAGCACATTTTCTTGAAAGTCATTCGAGAAACTTCTCATGAAACAACCAAATCAGAATGTGGCTAATGCAACAATTTTTAAAAATACCTGACAAACTGATGTACTAAAAATGCAGAGACACCATACCTCTGTATTAAAGATATAGGAAAATCTCTCTCCATTGTCTTATGGTATATATTACAGAATCACCCATTTAACAATAAAGAGTGTGACTTATCCATACCTGGTACTTAATAAGAAACAATGTAATATGTAGCCGTTTGTCCCAGGTTCTGCTTTTCTTCAGCTCTTCTCCACATGTTTTTGAAAACAAGTTTCTAGAACAAAATTTCTGCACTATTCAGGAGGTGATACTAAATGCTAGTTCCAGATACTCTGAGGGGCTGCCTGAAGTGCTGCTGAATGTGACTGGTCAAGCAGATGTTTTGTCACATCATAACAAGAACGCTGTGTCTGGCAGAACTGGAGATACAACAGAGCCAAAAAGTGTAGGGGGAAAAAAAAAAGATCTAACAGCAACATAATTAGGGATCCCAATGCGTGCCGGGGAGCAAACAAAAAAACTGGACACTATTTTGAGGCACCGCCAGCTTGTGCCAACCCCAGTGGTGCCCTGGATTCAGCTTAAATGTGAAGGAAAATTCTACCCTGTCAATGTCTGTCTATATATATGTCACTTACAAACAGCACACTAAAATGTTATGGTTGGTTGCACAGTTTTTTAATGACTTATATACAAAATGTGACTCGAGGTTCTGAAACGTTCAGCTTGTGGTAAGCCCTGAATAACACACTGTTAGCTTCCTGCAATGGATAAGGGTTTAAATGCTACCTATCTGCATTGACAATGTATGGTCTTTTCTCAAAGCATTGCTATGATGTCCTCCTGTGGTCTTCTGTAGCCTAGCACGAGCCTAGTCAGGGTTACTGGTTTCGCAGTGGACCCTGGACCCGGTGATAACTGTTCACCGAAAGGCATGCTGCATAAAACTCCACCCATGTCATTTCAGGAAAATTCTTCTGGGCCTTACACGGCCAGCTACATCATTGTTCTTTCAACTAGCCTGAATGTTGCTATTAGCCCTTATTGTAATTCTGTCCACACTACATTCCCCAGGCAGCGGTGGATGGCCTGGTCGTGTGTTAGAGCACAGCAAGCATCAAACCCAAATAGGGACAAAATCTCATTATTTCTCAGCAGGCTGCATAATGGGTCAGGTGGGGGAAAAAAATCGACATTTTCCCACTACGATTGAGCAGGCATAAAAAACCATCAGAAATCTGATTGCAGCACTTACAGGAAGCTAGCCCGCTGCTGTTAGGAATGACCTGTCGCTTTGTACCCTGCTCCCCACGGCATGTCGCTCAGCTTCATTTTTAACTACAAATAGGCTGCTTCGCATTCACAGAACCATGGCCAGAGAATATGCTAAGCAACAGTATTGCTTCAGGTTGTAGGAAAAGACCTCTTGCTTCAAAGGCTGAATTATTTTTTTGCTTTGCGGCTCAGTAGGCGGTGCTCAGCTCTTACATGCTTAGGGGTTGGGGATGAATTCTTACTAAAGCTTCCCGGGGTAGAAACATAATGGTGTTATAAATCACTTTGGACATTAAATCAAATGTTTTATGTTATCAACAAAAACACCTACATTTGGGAAATTCAGAAAATTTTAAGATTCAAGGAGAAAGGTGGACGTTTAGAAGGTCATTAAAAAAAACAAAAAAACAAAAAAAGAACGCACAGCCCTGCAAAACAGTGACGAGCACAGTGACCTCAGCCATTACACTTTCAAATGTCATGAGAAGTGCTGACATTATCATGCTGCCGCCACACACAGAAACCTCCAATCCGCACAAACCTAGCGGCTGCTTGGAGACACAGGCTCTGACTATAAAGCAGAATAACCTTTTCCATTATCTCTCCAGCCAGTATGTCATGGACCAAACTCAGCAAACAACAGCTTGGCTATATGGGTCTGTGCCACACAGAGCCTGTGTCAACACAAGGCACTTAGCTACAGGCAGCCATGCAACTCACCCTGCAGTAACCGTTCCCTGCACTGGCATGGTGTCTGAATACTTTGTGTGTGTGTGTGTGTTTGTGTGCATACAGGTTGCCCCCTGTGCCGGAGGGTAGCGTTGTTGCCCTAGATCCGATTTCCTCCCTGTGTAGTGCAGTATGCAAACGTTTAAAATACCAAAGTTTCTCTTAGTCAACAGCCCCAGGTCGGGCATCTTTTTCCACGGGGAATACAGAGGGAGGCAGGGAAGACAGACAGAAGAAGAAAACAGAGACAAGGGAAACGAGGGAAAGAAAAGGAGAGAAATAGCAGTTTAAAGCCAGAACATCATAAAAACGAAAGAAAGGCCAGGAGGGGCATATTAGGATTTTTATGACTTAGTACAATAAACTTTCTGAGTAATTCCCCCATCGCTGCATGAGTCTAGTTCAGTCTGTTAGCAATTCTGGAAGTGGCAGCAAAAAGTAAAATATTTCTAAATGATCAAATTCAAATTTTACAAAACAGTGTCTGAAGCATTTGTAAACTAAGTGATGGCTTAGTTTCTGAGGACCTTATCACAGATAACGTAATAGTCTCAACTCCTGAGCAACAATTTTTATTAAGTTATACTTTGTTCTGATCTTTACAGTCACCATTACGGTCGGTAACAAGCCTTTATATACTGCTGAGAAGCTGCAGAAACCAGGCTGAAATCAGCCATCAGCTTTCGGTTGCATAAAGTTGACTAAGTGGTCACAGCATTTAGTAATATGTAACTGGAGTGATGACAGATCCGTAGATCCGCATATATAATCAAACACGTTATTGTTGCAAAACTCCTTTTGATGATGTTTCTAAACATGTTTAAGTTGTCTTATTTTTTTATTCTTCTTTGTTTTTTTTTTACTATACT